>NC_052477.1:10966063-11015272 GCF_009730915.1 Dioscorea cayenensis subsp. rotundata | reverse complement strand
GGAAGTTACGTATTGCTAGATTTATGCAATTAAGATCCAAAACATTGTTCATAACGCTATTTTGATTAAAGACGCAAAAGAATTATGCATAATATTGTTCTTGATATCTATATAAGTGGAAATTTTGTTGATCAGAAAATATCCAGCCTACTCAGATTCCCATTTGATTAAAGACTCAAAAGAATTATCCATAATATTTACAACTTCATCATGACATGGAGAATATGACATGGAGAATATTCCTGTAATAAATATATATATATATATATATATATATAATGAAAAATAATTTAAAATAAAACTAGCATTTAGTAAATATTATTCAAAATCTTGTAAACACTACCTTGAGTTTCTTAATAAGTTCCTTAGCATTTGAAGCAGAGATGATGATATGGAGCCCATTTGGTTTAATGAAACCTTCCTGTACACCTTTATCAATGAATGAAAGTAGTGAGTCATAGTAGCCGTCAACATTAAACATTCCAATCTGAAACAAAGGATAAGTTATTGATTTTTCTTTTCACAATTTAAATTATGTATATGTAGAATTAAAATCAAATTACCGGCTTGTTATGTATGTCTATTTGTGCCCATGTGCTCACTTCAAAAAGTTCCTCAAGAGTACCATAACCTCCTGCATTGTAATATAAACAAAAATAAGGGTATGTATTTTCAATTACTTACTTCAAGAAATTAAATATAATGATTAATAAAATTATTTTCATAAAAGACTCATAAAAAATGGAAAGTAGCTAACAAATATTAATATATTTCATTTCTCAATGATAGTTCAATGTTTAATTAAAATCATCAACAAGTTCTAATGGAATTATATATTATATATTGAAATATATATATATATATATATATATATATATATGTATTTTAAGTAATACAAATGATGAAAGTATGATTTATTCAATTCTTTTATTATTTGGAAGTTTGAGTGGAAACTATTAACATCCACTTAATATAAAATATAGAGAGAAAATAAGTAGTTTGTATGCAATATTGAGTGATAGAAAATGTAGGTTATACAATTCTACCTGGCAAAGCAATGAAAGGATCAGAGTTTCCTTGCCATCTCTGCTTTCCTTTGGTGCATGTTTGCAACTACCTTCACTTCTACCATAGTGACACCAGTTATCTGAAAAAAAAACATAGAAAAAAATAGTAAAAAATTTAGTCTTTGATATTTGAGTTTTGAGTTTTTACTTATAAGGATTTTGTATTGTTTTGTTTGTGATTTGTTAATAAAAAAAAAATCATACCTCTTTAACCATTAGAGTCTTAGGAATCACACTGAATAGATGAATAAAAGATTTGAGTAATGCCATCAGAAGATTTTCATTAAATGAATGAACTTAAAATAATTATTCTTTAAAAAAATAAATAATACCCAAGAACATGGTTTCCACCATTAAAGACAGCTTGAGAAATCAAACCCATTAATCCAACACTCCCTCCTCCATACACTAAATCAATATTTTTCAACACCTGAAACAACAACATTTGTTAAAATCATTTTAAAAACCTTAATTCATTAACTTATTTTCAAAATGAAGAACGTATTAAAAAAAAGGAAAGAAAGAGTAATGCAAAAAAAAACTAAAAGAAAAAAAAGTTAAACCAGTTCTTTGGCGAGATCATTTGTAGCATCCCAATAACTCCACTTATTCCCTTGGCTACTACCACAAAAAACGCAAATCCTCTTGAACTTACAAACTTGTACTCTTTCTCTTTGTCCATTTTTTTCACACCGTCTATTTGTTTCTATTATAACACTGCAATGAACATAAAAAAATGAATAAAAAAAATTTACTATGATGAAGATTAGAATAATAGTTTTAACAAATCAAAGAAACAAACTTGCCTTCAATCATAAGCTACTAAGAGATCTGCATATTGTAGAATGGCACACATTAAACATTAGAAGAAAGCAATATGTGTGTGTGTGTGTATTTTAAATAATGAACATGTGAAAAGATGGGAAGTTGTAGCAAAGCATGCGAGTTATCTTCTCGTTATTTGTAATTTTTTTAAAATCTGTAGCATTTATTTATATATTAATAAGAGTTCAACAAAAAATATATATATTAATTATAAGCAATCATAAATAAATATATTATTATTCTTAATTTATAAATATATATATTACTTTTAAAGGAAAATTTTAGTTCTTCTGTTACTGGATAAACTCAAATCATCGTGCAATAAAAAAAATGAAATTATTATAATATATAGAGACAGGGAAAGTAAGAGAGTGGCTTTATGCATGTATGTTAATGTTTTATATTGTTATATTTTTTTAGTATTTAAAAATTCAAATTAATTGAACTAATTGTTATAGTTTACATTATGAATGTAATCTAATTATATTATACATTTTTTAAAGTTTTAGCTTTCTTTTTCATTTTTTTTTAACTTTATTTTCAATGGGATGGTTAAGAGACCTTCGCATAATATATAATTTTTTTGCCATGTATTTTCAAAGCTTAAAAGTAAATACATAAGTCATTCTCTGCGTCTTCAAATATTGGTGCAATACATTTATTAAATATATTTGTATATATATTATTTGCATTAATTAATTTAATATATTGAATTTTCATTATCTCCTCCATCGAATCTTTTATTTTCTAATGGATGATTATAATTTATATTGATTTATACATGCATATAACTAATTATTTATTTAAGTGGAGTAAACCTTTAAAAGAAATAGTAAGAGTAAAGAAAAGAATATAGAACATGACATTTCGATATAAAAATTTAAAAGCACATACAAATATCATCTAATACCAAAATCTCTTTAAAATGATACAATTGTGTCTTCAAAGTAATTAAATATACGTAAATATTTGCTGAGCCATAATTACCAAATGAGACATGGGCAATGAGATGTGACAAAAGTTACCAAGCTTTTACTTGTTATATGAAAAAAAACCTTTTTGTAAAAAAAATCATTTTATTGATTATTTATTTCAATTAAATATAAGAAAATATTTGCTGAGCCATAATTGACTAATGAGACATGGGTAATGAGATGTGACAAAAGCTACCTGCAAGCTGATTTCCATAAAATTCCAATATCTAATGCTATTTGCTATTAATAAATAAAACAAAAATATTTTTTATTTTTTTATAAAATTAGTTATATGAAATTATTTGTTTAACTATATTTTAATATCATCTCATGTAATAACTAAGCCATGTTTGATTGGATTTGATGGATAATATTTTAATCTCACCTTCGATGGTTAATTTCTCATTCATAACATTTTTTTTATTAAATAAAATATATAAATTATACTAATATATAAAATAAATTTTAAAAAACCTATTTAAAAAAATCTAGATTAAGCTTTAAAGAAATGAATCGCGCACAGCATAACATTCTATTATCGGACTGATATGGTCTGCTGTGTTAGACCTTGAGCCCACGATATTCGCATCAACTGCATCTTTCCCTATGTACTGACAACTTTTCTTAATGTCTTGTTGTTGAGAGGTGGCCATGTTGTGTAGACTGCTTTCTTGTTGTCCTCAAAAGCATTAGAGTTCATGAGTGGTCATGACTTGGTTGTTGATAGCCATATCAATTTCGTCACGTGTTAGAAGAATATATTGTTTACTTTAATAATTATAACTGAGTGTCATCCCACATCTTCTCTTGTTGAAATTGATGTTATCTACCATGCATTGAGAGTTTGTCCATTCTTATAAAAAAATAAATCAGTAGAGAATAAAAGCTTATAATGATTTTATTAATATGTTAAAGTCATACAAGTATACATACTCTTAATAATATATAATATATGAATATTATATTAAAAATGTTTGCATTATTTTAAAAACTATATAAAATATTATATAATATTTAATTATATTATAAATCATTACTATATAATATTATCAATAAATATTAATATTGCTAAATTTGTGATTATAATATAATATTATTTTAAAATGTTATATAGTTATACGCTATGAAGAGTATATAAAACCTAATCAGAGTATGAATATTAATAAAAATATATAAATAGTATATTTGATAGTAATATAATAAATTTATGATATGCATATATTTTATACAAACTACTTTATAATATTTATTAATATGATTTTATACTATTAATATTTATATGTTAAAAAAAATTTAATGTTTAATAAATTTATTTTACTTATAAAATGTTGTTAATCAGTTATTTTTATTATTATAATTAATTATATAGTATTATTATCAATAAGGTTCTTTATTTTAATAGTGATAATTAATATCATCATTTTTTTAAATCATTATGTATGTGTGTGTGTATATATATATATATATGGAGAACATTAATTGAAAGAGAGGAGAAAAAGTTTTTTATTTTTATTTAACACATGAAGACAATTCTTTAAAAAAATCAAGAGGAAAGTCACAAATTGCAAGTGATCTTTTTTAGGATAATTCATAACTAAATCTTCATTGCTCTCCGATTGTTCGGAAGTATCTTTTTTCATATTAATCTTCAACTCCTACAGCTCATCAGTAAGTTTAGAAAATTTGGCAGCCAAATTCTCATTAGCATCTTTTAAATCCTAAATTTCATATTTAAGTCCATATAATTCCCTTTCACTAACATCTTTAATGGAAATATTATATATATTCTGAAGATGTCTTATAGCCCGCAAAGCTGTTACATTTTCTAATTTTTTTTAAATACGCCTTAAATCCAGATTTCTCATGTTTTCCAAGTTTGTCTTCAAATTTCACCTTCGCTACAAAACTTGGTCCATGATCTAACTCACTTTTCTCACATTCATAACTTGCTGGGAGTAACTTTAATTTTTCAAGTATTTCCTTCAACATTAATTTTAGGGCTGTGCACGGACCAAAACCGGACCGGACCGGTTAAACGGTTTCTTTATTATTGGAGCCGGGCCGGGACCAAATACTGAGGAAAACCCGGACCGGTCCAAACCGTTTTGGACCGGTCCGATCAGTTTGAGTCATTTTTCAACCAATTTGTTCCAATCCGGTTCGGTCCGGTTTTTATGAATTAAAAATTAAATTAATAGAGTGGTCATTTAATATATAGAGTTAAAAACAAACAATCGACTTCATTAGCAATAGAAAATTTACATATATATATATATGAGAGAGAGTTTAAGGTAAAAAATAACTCATGCAGGGCAAACCGGTCCGTCCGGTTTGGACTACGATTCCAGCGGAACGGACTCGGACCGTCTGGGAACCGCTTTTCAAAAATCGGACCGGACCGGGTTAATAATGAAAGCCGTTGGAGCCGGACGGTGGTTCAAAAACCGGTCCGGTCCGGTTTACTGAGTTTAACCGGTTTTTTTGAACAGCCCTAATTACTTTTAGATTGCGGGGCAACAACTATAACTTCTTGATTTTTCAATTTTTAAAAAATTTACCTGCAAATAAATTCAATTATCATATTATTATAAACAAATATTAATAAAAAACTAAGGATAATAAAATAGAAGATTTTTTTTATGTATAAAAAAATAATATGTTTACTTTTACGCTCTTTTTAAAATAACAAATTATTCTTAAAATATTTCCAAGTATAAACTTCAGTTTTTTTTAAAAAAAATAAAAGCTAACTAAAACATTATATATATATAGCTTATTGTTAACGTCTGAACTATATAGAATATAAAAAATATATAAATAATCAGATATTATAAATGCAAAATTTAAAACTAACAAAAATCAACACATACTTATATATACATATACATAGCTATTGTTAATGTCTAAACTATATAGAATATTTAAAAATATATATAATCAGATATTATAAAAAAAATTAACTAAAAAAAATCTACACATGCCTGGCTATTGTTGAAGTTAGTTGCAATGAGAATTTTGTTTCTATGTATATATATAGAATGATTTTAATTGTTATAAAAATATTGTTAAATAAAAAAGTAAATTGTTTTCTCACGGGTTTAATTGCATGCTGAATAATTCATACATGTTTTGACTTTTTTAGCACCCTAACAACTTTTATCAATGCATAATCATTGATTGTTAGCATACTGCATTTGGTTAAATTTGTTTGGATATGGTTAATAGTGCATGCATTAAATAAAAGTAGTGTAAAACCAACTGATTTGAAAGCAAATCTTTATTTGCATTGAGGAAAGAATCGGCTTCACATGGAAAAAATAACAAATAAAGGAGAATCTTTGTGTAGGACTGCACGACTATCTATGTTTTTCGGTCCACGAAAGCTCTATTATTGGCTTACCCCTTAAAGTAGAGTCTAAAGGCGGGATTTCAGAAAAATATCATTCTTTACAGCAACCCTAAAAAAAATAAAGCTAGAATATGAAAAGGCATGGAGACATTTCATATCGTGTCTTTCTCAAGACAAATTATTTAATAATATATATGATTTAATAAAATTATTTTAAAATTGTTTAAAAAATTATTTAATCAATAAGAATTTCAAAATTATATATGATTTAATAATACAATGAATTATTATGTTTACAATATAATTTACTTACATAGACAAATATAATTAATTGATTACGATATATATTGTTGAGGTAAATAAAAAATATTAATGAAAATTAATTAGTTCAAAAAACTTTCACACTTAAATCATGTTTGAAGTGTTAATGTTTAATCATGTTAGAAGTGTTAGTGAAAAATTTAATCATTTTTTAAGTGGCAATTAAAAAAAATAAGGAACTTTTTTGCTATTTATAATTAGTATCATTATGAAATTATTTCAACACTGAGTTTTTTTAAAATATTTTAATTTAATCGAGAAACTATATTGAGATTATAAAATAAAATTAATATGTCAGTAATTCTGGACAAGGACATGTGATTTATTTTTTGGCATTAAAAATAAATTTTTTTTTCTATTTATTATTTATACATGTTCACCATATTCAAATTTGAAAATTTGTTTTTAATTATTATTAAATAAAAAATATTTTAATATTTTTAAAATTACATTTATCTTTGATATCAATACACATTAAAAAATATTATTGTAAAATTTTTAAAATTAAATTTATCTTTGATTAAATAATTTTTAAAATCATCTTTAATGACGACATCTATTGGTCATCTCAAGCCATGTCTATATCATTTTAAACTATTATCGTTGAAGTTGTCCCTAATATTCGTGACTTCTAATTTATTTTTGATAAATTTATTCTTTATGAAGCATGTAAAGATAAACTATATTCAATTAATATGAATTAATTTCAAGCTTTTAAAAAAATATAATGGCACATTCATTGTACTTGTTGATTTTTAATGGAAAAAAAATACCATTCTTTACAGCAACCCTAAAAAAAATTAAAGCAAGAGTTTGGAAAGTCATGGAGACATTTCATAGCGTGTCTTTCTGAAGACAAATTATTTAACAATATATATGATTTAATAAAATCGTTTTAAAATTTTGTTAAAAATTATTTAATTAAAAAATTATATATTATTTAATAATACAATAAATTGTTATGTTTAAAAAATAATTTAGTTACATTGACAAATATAATTAATTGATTACGATATATATTCTTGAGGTCAAAAAAATATTCATGAAAATTAATTAGTTCAAAAAATTTTAACACTTGAATCATGTTTGAAGTGTTAATGTTTAATCATGTTAGAAGTGTTAGTGAAAAACTTTAAACATTTTTTAAGTGGCAATTAAAAAAATAAGGAAAACTTTGTTGTTATTTAGAATTAGTATCATTATGAAATTATTTCAACACGGAGTTTTTTTAAAATATTTTAATTTATTCGAGAAACTATATTGAGATTATAAAATAAAATTAATATGTCATTAATTGTGAATAAGGACATGTGATATATTTTTTTCCGTTAAAAATAAAAGTTTTTTTATTTATTATTTATTCATATTCACCATATCTAAATTTTAAAATTTGTTCTTTGGTATCAGTACATATTAAAAAAAATATTTTAATAATTTTAAAATTACATTAATCTTTAACATCAGTCCATATTGAAAAAAAATATTATTGTAATATTTTAAATTACATTTATCTTTGATTAAATAATTTTTAAAATTATTTTAATAATTATTTAATCAATAAAAAAATCAATTAATTATAAAATGAATTACTTTTTTTACAAAATAATTTAGTTACATAGACAAATATAATTAATTAATTACTATATATTCTAGATGTAAATATAAAATATCAAGAAAATTAATTAGTTCAAAAAACATTCTCATTGGAATCATGTTTGAAGTGTTAATGTTTAATCATGTTTGAAGTGTTAGTGAAAAAATTTTAAACATTTTTTAAAAGACAATTAAAAAAAAAATAAGAAACGCTTTGTTGTTATTTAGAATTAGTATCATTATGAAATTATTTCAACACCAAGTTTTTTTCAATTATTTTAATTTATTCGAGAAACTATATTGAAATTTGTAAAAAAAAAAAATGTTATTTTAATATTTTTAAAATTACATTTTATCTTTGCTTAAATAACTTTTTGAATTTGTTTTAAAAATTATTTAATCAATAAACAAACAAAATTATATATGATTTAATAATAAAATGAATTATTATGTTTACAAAATAATTTAGTTACATTGACAAATATATTTAATTGATTACTATATATTCTTGAGGTAAATAAAAAATACTCATGAAAATCAATCAATTCAAAAAACTTTTCTTATTGAATCATGTTTGAAGTGTGAATGTTTAATCATGTTAGAAGTATCAGTGACAAATTTAAAACATTTTTAAGTGGCAATTAAAAAAAATAAAAAAAGCTTTGTTAAAATAAAATTAATATGTGATTAATTGTGGATGATTTATGTTTTGGCATTAAAAATAAAAGTTTTTTTTTCTATTTATTGTTTATTCATTCAACATATCCAAATTTGAAAATTTGTTTTTAATCATTATGAAATTCAAAAAAAAAATTTATTTTTAAAATTACATTTATCTTTGATATCAGTACACATTATAAAACAAAAATATTATTTAATTTGGTAAAAGATAATTAGTTTTTATTAATGCAAAAAAATGATTAATAATTTGAAAATATGAAAGAAATATATTTTTTAAACACAATCAAAATTATAAACAAATCTGAGAAATTCTAAGGTTTTATAAATAATGAAAATAATTTTGTAATTTTAAAATAAATTATAAAAAGCATTGAAGCGTGCAGGCGTAGTGGTGATGGTGCCATGAAGGATGCAGACGTCAAGGATTTGGTGATGGTGCCATGAATGGTGCAGGCGTCAAGGATTTGGTGGACATGTGAGGAGGCAAGGTCGGAGGAGAGAATGCAGTAGGTGAGGGAGCTGAGAGCGAGGGTAGCGTCCGTCAAGAGGGCGAGCTAACCGTGCAGATGGAGTCGGAAAAGAGGGTTTGGTTGGCAAAGGAGATGAAGGGGCGGTGGAGGTAGTAAAGGCGGAGACAGCGAGTGGTTTGGGAGGAGGGTGTGAGGAAATACTGACAAAGCACCTGATTGTGAAGGTGCCGGCGTCGAGGTTGGGATTGGAGACCAGCGTCATGGAGACATTTCATAGCATGTATTTCTCAAGACAAATTATTTAACAATATATATGATTTAATAAAATCGTTTTAAAATTTTGTTAAAAATTATTTAATTAAAAAAACAAAGTTATATGTGATTTAATAATACAATGAATTGTTATGTTTACAAAATAATTTAGTTACATAGACACGTATAATTAATTGATTACGATATATATTCTTGATGTTAAAAAAAAATATTCATGAAAATTAATTAGTTCAAAAAATTTTCTCACTTGAATCATGTTTGAAGTGTTAATGTTTAATCATGTTAGAAGTGTTAGTGAAAAAATTTAAACATTTTTTAAGTGGCAAATTAAAAAAATAAGGAAAACTTTGTTGTTATTTATAATTAGTATCATTATGAAATTATTTCAACACTGAGTTTTTTTAAATATTTAAATTTGTTCGAGAAACTATATTGTGATTATAAAACAAAATTAATATGTCATTAATTATGGATAAGGACATGTGATTTATGTTTTGCCGTTAAAAATAAAAGTTTTTTTCAATTTATTATTTATTCATGTTCACCATATCCAAAGTTTAAAATTTGTTCTTTGATATCAGTACATATTAAAAAAATATTTTAATAATTTTAAAAATTACATTAATCTTCGATATCAGTACATATTGAAAAAAATATTATCGTAATATTTTAAAATTACATTTATCCCTTGATTAAATAATTTTTAAAATTCTTTTAAAAAGTATTTAATCAATAGAAAAAAATCAAAATAATATATGATTTAATTATAAAATGAATTATTATGTTTACAAAATAATTTAGTTACATAGACAAATATAATTAATTGATTATTATATATTCTAGAGGTAAATAAAAAATATCAAGAAAATTAATTAGTTCAAAAAACTTTCTCATTGGAATCATGTTTGAAGTGTTAATGTTTAATCATGTTTGAAGTGTTAGTGAAAAAATTTTAAATATTTTTTAAGTGGCAATTAAAAAAACATAAGAAACGCTTTGTTGTTATTTAGAATTAGTATCGTTATGAAATTATTTCAACACCAAATTTTTTTCAATTATTTTAATTTATTCAAGAAACTATATTGAAATTTATAAAAACAAATATGTTTATTTTTAATATTTTTAAAATTACATTTTATCTTTGCTTAAATAACTTTTTAAATTTGTTTTAAAAATTATTTAATCAATAAACAAACGAAATTATATATGATTTAATAATAAAATAAATTATTATGTTTACAAAATAATTTAGTTACATTGACAAATATAATTAATTGATTAGTATATATTCTAGAGGTAAATAAAAAATACTCATGAAAATCAATTAATTCAAAAAAATTTTCTCACTTGAGTTATGTTTGAAGTGTTAATGTTTAATCATGTTAGAAGTATCAGTGACAAATTTAAAATATTTTTTAAGTGGCAATTAAAAAAAAAAAGCTTTGTTAGAAATAAAAATTAATATGTGAGTAATTGTGGATGATTTATGTTTTGGCATTAAAAATAAAAGTTTTTTTCGATTTATTGTTTATTCATTCAACATATCCAAATTTGAAAATTTGTTTTTAATTATTATGAAATACAATAAAAAAATTATTTTAAAATTACATTTATCTTTGATATTAGTGCACATTATAAAACAAAAATATTATTTAAGTTGCTAAAAGAGAATTAGCTTTTATTAACTCAAAAAAAAATGATTAATAATTTAAAAATATGAAAAAAATATTTTTTAAACACAATCAAAATTTTAAAACTAATCCGAGAAATTCTAAGGTTTTATAAATAATGAAAATAATTTTGTAATTTTAAAATAAATTATAAAAAGCACTGAAGGGTGCAGGCGTACTGGTGATGGTGCAATGAAGGGTGTAGGCGTCAAGGATATGGTGGACAGGTGAGGAGGCAAGGTCGGAGGTAAAGAATGCAGTAGGAGAGGGTGGGGAGAGCGAGGGTGGCATCCGTCGAGAGGGCGAGCAAAGCAAGCAGATGCAGATGGAGTCGGAAAAGAAGGTTTGATTGGCAAAGGAGACGAAGGGGCCAATGGAGGTGGAGGCGGAGACTGCGAGTGATTTTGGAGGAGGGCGTGAGGAAATACGGACAAAGCCCCTGATTGTGAAGGTGCCGCATCGTTCGAGGGTGGGATTGGAGATCGGCATCATGTGGTGGCGTTGGCGGCATTGTCTTCGTCCGTATAAGGGAAAAAGCAATTAGAGTGTTCATGCAGGACACCACACCTCTTCGTAAGAATGCACCATGTGTCGCTTAATAAATGGATCTTCTTTTTTTATTTTTCTATATATTTGGAAATTATTAGGAAAATGTTAGGATTTCTTCTCGTGCGGACCATCAGAACTCATAATTTTAAGTTTTTCTTTATTTTAACAGTAATAATTATTATCATCATTTTTTAAAATAGTTATGTGTGTATATATATAAATGGAGAACATTTATTGAAAGAGAGGAGAAATTGTTTTTATTTTTATTTAACACATGAAGACAATTCTTTAAGCAAAACCAGGAGGAAAGTCATGAATCGCAATTGATCTTTTTTTAGGATGATTCATAACTAAATCATCATTGCTCCCTGATTGTTCTATCTTAATCTTCAACTCCTCCAGCTCATTAGTAACTTTAGAAAGTTTCAACAACCGAATTCTCATTTGCATCTTTCAAACCCTCCATTTCAAATTTAAGTCTATATAATTCTCTTTCACTAACATCTTTAATGGCAATATTATAAATATTCTGAAGATGTCTTATAGTTCTCAAAGCTGCTTCATTTTCATAGCATGTCTTTCTCAAGACAAATTATTTAATAATATATATGATTTAATAAAATTGTTTTAAATTTTGTTAAAAATTATTTAATGAAAAAAAAATCAAAATTATATATGTTTACAAAATAATTTAGTTACATAGACAAATATAATTAATTGATTACAATATATATTCTTGAGGTAAATAAAAAATATTCATGAAAATTAATTAGTTGAAAAAATTTTCTCACTTGAACCATGATTGAAGTGCTAATGTTTAATCATGTTAGAAGTGTTAGTGGAAAAATTTAAACATTTTTTAAGTGGCAATTAAAAAAAATAAGGAAAACTTTGTTGTTATTTAGAATTAGTATCATTATAAAATTATTTTAACACCGAGTTTTTCTAAATATTTTAATTTATTTGAGAAACTATATTGAGATTATAAAATAAAATTAATATGTAATTAACTGTGGATAAGGACATGTGATATATGTTTTGGCGTTAAAAATAAAATATTTTTCTATTTATTATTTCTTCATGTTCACCATATCCAAATTTGAAAATTTGCTTTTAATTATTATGAAATAAAAAAAAATTTTTAATATTTTTAAAATTACGTTTATCTTTGATATTAGTAAATATTATAAAACATATTATTGTAATATTTTAAAAATTATATTTATCTTTGATTAAATAATTTTAAAACTTATTTTAAAAATTATTTAATCAATAAAAAAAATCAAAATTATATATGATTTAATAATAAAATGTATTATGTTTACAAAATAATTTAGTTACATAGACAAATATAATTAATTGGTTACTATATATTCTTGAGGTAAATAAAACGTATCAAGAAAATTAATTAGTGCAAAAAACTTTCTCATTGGAATCATGTTTGAAGTGTTAATGATTAATCATGTTTGCAGTGTTAGTGAAAAAAATTTAAAACATTTTTTAAGTGGCAATTAAAAACAAATAAGAAACTCTTTGTTGTTATTTAGAATTAGTATCATTATCAAATTATTTCAACGCCGAGTTTTTTAAAATTATTTTAATTTATTTTAGGAACTATATTGAAATTATAAACTAAAATTAATATGTGAGTAGTTATGGATAAGCACATGTGATTTTTGTATTTATTGTTTATTCATATTCACCATATCCAAATTTGAAAATTTGTTTTTAATTATTATTAAATAAAAATTTAATATTTTTAAAATTACTTTTATCTTTGATATCAGTACACATTAGAAAAAAATATATCATTTTAATATTTTTAAAATTACATTTATCTTTGATTAAATAACTTTTTAAATTTGTTTTAAAAATTATTTAATGAATACAAAATAAAATATATATATATATATATATATATGATTTAATAATAAAATGAATTATTATGTTTACAAAATAATTTAGTTACATAGACAAATATAATTAATCGATTACTATATATTCTTGAGGTAAATAAAAAATACCCATGATAATTAATTAATTAAAAAAAACTTTCTCACTTGAATCATGTTTGAAGTGTTAATGTTTAATCATGTTAGAAGTATTAGTCAAAAATTTTAAACATTTTTTAAGTGGCTATTAAAAAAATATAAGAAAAGCTTTGTTATTATTTAGAAATAGTATCATTATGAAATTATCTGAACACCGAGTTTGTTTAAAATATTTTAATTTATTCAAGAAACCACATCGAGATTATAAAATAAAATTAATATGTGAGTAATTGTGGATGATTTATGTTTTGCCGTTAATAATAAAATTTTTTTTCTATTTATTGTTTATTAATTTTCAACATATCCAAATTTGAAATTTTGTATTAAATTATTATGAAACACAACAAAAAAAATTTAATTTTAAAATTACATTTATCTTTGATATCGGTACACATTATAAAACAAAAATATTATTTAAGTTGCTAAAAGAGAATTAGCTTTTATTAACACAAAAAATGAATTATAATTTAAAAATATGGAAAAATAAATAATTTTTTAACACAATCAAAATTAAAAACAAATCTGAGAAATTCTAAGGTTCTATAAATAATATAATTTTGTAATTCTAAAATAAATTATAAAAAGCACTAAACTCATAAATAGGAGTAGGAATGGATTTCCTTTTCAAGATCTTTTTTAATAAAATAAATTTTCCATTCATTAATTTCATGTATGATTATTTTTTATGCATATTTGAAGTGATGATTATTAAAAACAAAAAGAAAAATTAAATAGATCATCAATTAATAAAAATATGAAAAAGTATATCAAAAAAGAAAAAATCTTACTATTACATTGAAAAAAACATCTCAAGGGACAACAAATAAAACTAAACAAATAAAAACTCTCATTAGTTTTATCATTCTTCTCCTCTGCATCTAAAAGTAGAAAAAGTAAATAATAATAATAATAATCAAAATTCAAATAAAAGATATTTTAATGAAAGAAAAATGGTCTTTGCAATCTTTTCCTCTTCAATCTAATAACTATAAAAAAAAAATATAAAACAAACAAAATAAAATATTGAATAGAAATTTAAAGGAAAAAAATATAATAAAAATGAAAAAAAATGGCAGTACAGGAAATGGAGTGGGCCGGAAATTTTCAGAGACTCTAGAAGAAACTCCTCTACATACAATTTAAGAAGTTGGTGGCCTCCATCTTTTGCACCATCTTCATTCTTCACACAAACTTACACTCTCTCAGCAAATTTTTAATCTTCTCCTCAGCATCAAAAAACAAAAAACAAAATCCAACAAACTCAAATCTTAAATCAAAATTCAAACAAAAAGATTTTCAAATGAAAAAATGGTCTTTGTAATTTTTTTCTCTCCATCTAGTACAGATCAATAAAAATAAAACAAATAAAATCAAATATTGAATCAAAATTTAATGAGAAAGAACAAATAAACAAAAATGAAAGAAAAATAATTTTTTTTAGCTATTTTTTTTTAATATCCTACCCCTGTAAACAAAACAAAAAATAATTTGAAAACAAAAAAACTTTAAATTTGAATCAAAATTTAAAAAAATAATGAAGAAAAATAATACCTTACTTTATAGTATTTTCTCCATAATTGTATACCTATAGAATAAATGTGAATTAAAACAACAAATCATATATTTGGAATTTGGATTAACCACTTGAGATACTTTGACTTAAAACCAATATTATTTAATTTTAATTATGATATCTATTAAAACTTAGCCTCCTCAGTACATCTCGTACATCTCGCCGCTATTGCTGTTTAGACCCCTGCGTCCAAAGATGGAGAAAGCAAGAAGTGGGCTCACATCCAAAGTATCAAACTAATTGAGAGATATCAAGGTATGGATCACACAGATCCCTGATGGCAGAGAGGGGTTGGCGGTCGCAAGGTATGTTCGAGAACTAATTGAGAAGAATCTGGACCATCATAACCCCACTATAGATATCAAGCCACTTAGACATCCCCACAGCTATGACGGTGAGGGGGATGTTGATGTTCCCGTTGGGGGCGGTCGCGGAGGCGGGCGAAGAAGAGGGAGCTCGTAGTGGTGATGGTGCCATGAAGGCTGCAGGCGTCAAGGATTTGGTGAACAGGTGAGGAGGCAAGGTTGAAGGAAAGAATGTAGTGGGCGAAGGAGCGGAGAGTGAGGGTGGCGTCCGTCGAGGGGGCGAGCAGTAAGCAGACGGTGCAGATGGAGTCAGAGAAGAGGGTTGGGTTGGCAAAGGAGACGGAGGGGCGGTGGAGGTAGAGGCGGAGACTGCGAGTGGTTTGGGAGGAGGGCGTGAGGAGATACGGACAAGGCACCCGATTGTGAAAGTGTCGGCATCGTTCGGGGGTGGGATTGTAGATCGGCATCTAAAGGTTGCGGCGGCATCATCTTCATCCGTAGAATTATTGAGAGAGAGAGAGAAATGAAGATTAGGGTTTGGAGATGGGAAATTAGAGATAGAGAAAAGAGTGCTAGGTTGTATAAGGGAAAAAACAATTAGAGTGTTCTTGCAGGACACCACATCTCTTCGTAAGAATGCACCACGTGTTGCTTAATAAGAATATTAGGGGATGAAATTAATAGAGTATAGATAAATGGTATGAAGGAAAAGGACAAACTAATTACATTGTGCAAGCAAAAAAAAATTGACAACTGACGCAGCGGGATATAGTTGAGGACTTGTTTAGTCTATGAATACCTAAGTCAACAACGAAAAGGAAACCTAAATCCTGTTTAGTCTAAGAATACCCAGGAATTTAGAGGAAAAAACATATCAATTTTATTTCAAATTCAAGCTGCCTTCATAGCCCAAAGGCTTACAAATAAATAGACCAACAAGAAACACTAAAGGAGAAATAAATCGAAAATTTTCCAAAAATAGAAAATTCGCGATTGACACCATAGAATAAAAATTAAAAAACCAAACATAGCGAATGCCAAAAACGGCATCTCAATCAGAGATTTTCAGCCCAAGATATCGATAGCGGAAATCTTTCCATAAACGACAAAATTGCTGTTTTCGAGGCCCAAATGATGGAATTTGGCCGAAAAAGAGTGTGACTCACGAGTTTGCTGCTTGTTGACCTGTTTTCCATCTAATGGGGTCCTCTGATCACCAAAATTACCTCTTTAGGAAAAAAATTACGAAAATGACCCCGCCTAGGTCATCGCATCCCACTTGTCCAGGTAGGCGCAAGCTAGCTCATCAATCAGGTCCGCATCAACAACCTTCGCATATTAGAAGATAAATTCATGAATTTGCAATGGCAGGAGAAACATTAGAAAGATAATAATAATAAAAGAAGAGTTGGAGTAAGTAAATAAATTTAAAATAGAATAATAATCTTGAACAAACCAAAGACTCTTGAAAGTATTTGAGGGGGTACTTTGTTTATATAAACTTATATCATGATTGTTATTTTAATCAAAATCAAATTTTTGAGTAATGTTTATCTAATCTAAAAGCATAACCTATTTGGATTGGAGTAAGAAAAGGGAAGATAATGTTGTGAAAATAAAATAAAACTATATATATATATATATATATATATATGAAGACTTCTAAACAAATGGAAAAATAAAAAAAAAGATAAAAACTAATAAAATATCAAATATCTATATATATATATATTCACGTTCAAAAAAATAATAAAACAACATTCAAAAAAAGAGTTGTTCAAAAAAGAAAAGAAAAAGAAATTTGAAATCAAAACAAAGATCCCAATATTATGCAAAAAAATAAAAAATAAAAAAAAATAAAGCGAAGTAGAAAAATAATTAGCTAAAAAAAACGTACCCCATGTCCTCCCCGTTTTTTTTAAATATTTTATTTAAATTTTGACTGTTTTTAATGATATATATATATATATTTAAGTTGATAATTAGCCCCGAAGGAGAAAAGTTTTTTACATTTTTAAATTTAACAATATTTTAAATTTTGCTGCATATTTTTTAAAATGTAATAAAATACATTTAAGTAAAAAAAAAATAATAATAAACTATCAAGATTTTAATTTTTAAGAACACTTCCACTTTGTATTGTAGCGGGATAATTTCTCGTGAAAATTTTTATATTTTTATATTTTTAAATTTAATAATATCTAAAATTTTAAGTCAAAGAAAATTAAACTATCAAGATTTTTAATTTTGTAAGAACACTTGCACACGTTGTATTGTGTGGGCTAATTCCTTTCAAAATATTTCCTTAGCCTCACACTTTTATCCCTAATCAAAATCCCCTTAAAAATTAATAGTGTGTTTGCATCAAGATTTCAGGAGAGTAGTAAAGAAAATAGACTCAAAAAGGGTTAGCTTAAACAATCCCCTTCTTCAAATAAATATTTTAATTAATGAAACTCTAACCTTAATCAATCTTAATTAAATTAGACCTCAATTTTTATATGGCCCTAATCACTCAAAAATCTACACTTGGACTACCTTTGGAAAATGATGACTCACATGCCAACACAATGACAATTCGACAATGGCAATTCGACAAAAAAACAAAATCAATTGATTGAAAAACAATATATATTTGTGTGTGAACTTGCATTCTGAAACAATATCAACTTATATATAGATATATATATATATATATATGCCAATTACACACACCAAATGATTGTTGTTGTTACTAAATGCTCTTCAAATTAAAGGGAATGATGTGCTAAGATAGTAAGACATCAAGGGTTTTAGAAGCAACTTTAAAAAATAAGAGAACAAAATCAAACTTCCAAACAATCATGCAGTATGAGTAAACTCAAAATTCATAGAAAGCAAACTAAGTTTACAGCTACAACAAAATTCTATCCAGGAAAAATTATTAAAAGCCCCAAATGGTTACTAGTTTGGCACCCATCCATAAAAGACACAATATATAATAATAAACAAATAGAAATGACAAAATTACATCAAAGAGAAAGGGATAAAAAAGAATTAGGGGGGCAGGGATCTATGTTTTGATTTCAACTCTTTTTTAATGTTATTTTATATTTGCTTTTTTATATCTTATTATTTTAATTTTTTCCAAGATTCTTCTTTTCTTTGCCCATTTTTTTATTTTGAAAATTCTCCTCCTATATATATATATATATATATATGATTTTGTTTTATTTTCGACATCATTATCACTTCTTTTCTTACTTTAATAAAGAAAAGGATATGTAGTCATTGGATCCTAATAAAATCAACAACTTTCAATGGACAGACTTCTTTAGGAACTTGCATGGAAAAAGAAACTTTCAGACAATGATGCTCATCCCATCCCTAATATTTTAAAGGAGTCTAGAATTACTAGACTTACTGCCTTTCTATTCGTATAATTGCGTCCTTTCATCGCCATATAAAAAGTTCCTCATTCACCTAGAGACCTTCATAATGGACACCAAATTAATTAGAGGAACGATAATAGCTTTAGCCCCTGCAATATTGGCATGCATTTGCACTAATATAGATGCGATGGTTTTCATTCACAAGGATCATATAGTGTCCCAGTTTTTCTATCGTACCATTTTTTTTATAATTTGGTTTAATCACTTTGCAGGAACTTACGCCTGTCATAATCACTACAAGAAATCCAGGAATATGCAACGGAAAAATTGTTACGGAACTATTTCCGTAGCTATTTGTGGACTTTGGTGACAGAATTAGCATCGGATTACCAACGGAATAAAACTTCATCCATTCAATTTATTTCTTTTAACTTACCAACAGAATTTGAAGACATAGCAACGGAATATGAGCGACGGAATATGTTCCGTTGTTATTCAGTTGCTAAAATTTGCCCGCGTAAAATTTGCCGGGAACTTCCGTTGCGATACTCTTGCAACGAACATATTCCGTTGTTATTTGTATATTTTGGCGACGGAAGTCGTGCCGGATTACCGACGGAGTAAGATTTAATATGTTCAAGTTATTTGTGTTAAATTACTGACGGAATGTTAAATAGTAGCAACGGAATTTAAATGAATAGCAATGGAAATATAGCAACGGAAATTTCCTTATGAAACCTTGCAATGGAAATATTCCATCATTAGTTTTGGATGTTGGCGACAAAATTAGCATCAAATTACCAATAGAATAAGATTTAATATGTTGAACTTATTTGTACTAAAATTAGCATCAAATTACCAATAGAATAAGATTCAATATTCCATCAAATATTCCAACACGTTCTTGTCCAAGATTTTCAAGTGATAAATATATGTTAGATACTAATGGCTATGAGGGCAACCAGTGAGACAACCTAGCTATGGCCAAGATAAGGTGATGACTAAAGTCCCTACACCATATGTCAAGCCAAAATGTGTTGCCATTTGTAATGATGACAAAAATGGTACGAGGATGGTCAAGGGCCCATGTCTAAGTGGATCAACTGCTGCAGAGGTTTCTGATTAATTAGCCTAAACACCAACTGAGGGAATAAGACAAGTTGGGAAGCATAGATCCACTGCTAATTAATGACGATCCGTACTATGATGAAGGAAAGATGGCCCAGCATTCTGCCTTTGTTTTGAAGTTGGTGTAATTGCATCCATTGTAACCATGCATGCAAGTAGAGTTTTGATTAAAAAAGGTTGTGATGATGTTGTTAATAAAGAAGATTATATATATATATATATAATGACGTGCATGCAAGGGAGCAGCAGTAATATGCACCAACCTTACGCTCAGATTTATTCTTGTGAACTAATCAAGCAATGATAAATATAAAGTTCGGAATCAAGATCTATGTATATATATATATATATATATATATTCAAATTAAGAGGAAACGTCAATGAAGTTAATTATCATACAGTGAATGGTGCCTAATTAGGCTATCCAAACTCCACTATATGTATGACATCTTGTATGAATACTCAACTATGACTAAACCCTTCCATGCATGACACATGTAATCATCTGGCTCTGCATGTTAGATAAATATATATACAGATAAGATAATCATGTGGATGAGACATGAATATATTCACACCATGCAAGTTAAAATATGCTTATATTGGTTGTTCTTTGAGTAGTTTGACATTTTATTCTCATGGAACAAAATGATGGCAGTGAACCATTGGATATTCTAATCAAATGATAAATAATGAAATAAAATGCTTCCCAGTTGTCAGCATGTGTTATTTGAATGTGTGAAATAATGAAAGCCCATGATTTCTCAAAATATATATCATAATATATATATATATACATTCCACTCGTATCACCTTGCTTGATGTACGATGAGGACTTGATCAATATCTCCAAGAGGCATCATTAGATTTAGATGTGTTTATCCTTCAAAAGAAGGTCCTAATGAAAGCTTAATATATTAGCTTAGTAGAAGTTTAATGCTGCAAAATATCCAGTCATTTTGATAATGATGGTACAAGCCTGGCGAAGTTTGCATGGTGACGGTGTAGCTGACGAAGAGAATGAAAGGAGAGAGAGAATGAGAACCATGTTTTGGTCAACATGCGTTCTAACGTGCATTAAAAATAATAATAATAATAAATAAAGAATCCAATGGTCATGCAACTACAATGCTCTCCTAATTATATACTGACATTAATCTCAAAGAGATCAAGTTGAAGGACAATCAAGCAAATTCATTACAACAGATCTGAGTCGTTCATCTCATTTTAACTTCAGAACTTAAGATAATGTTGCTTGATGATAAAATCTGGACCCTTGATCATACCTTTATATAATATCCCATTCATTGCTCTAGTTGCCCTCGAACTTAAGACAATGTTTCCTGATGATGAAATCTCAGCCCTCCGATCAAACTTGAACTATTTATCATGCCTCGGATTTACAACAATGTTGCTTGATGATGAAATCTCAGCCCTCCGATCAAACTTGAACTATTTATCATGCCTCGAACTTACGACATGTTGCTTGATGATGAAATCTCAACCCTCCGATCAAATTTGAATTATTTATCATGCCTCGAACTTAAGACAATGTTTCCTGATGATGAAATCTCAGCCCTCTGATCAAACTTGAACTATTTATCATGCCCTCGAACTTACGACATGTTGCTTGATGATGAAATCTCAGCCTTTTAATCCTATCCCTTGATCCAAACTATTCATCATATTACCCTCAAATCTAAATAAATTATATGCTCCTCATATTTATTGTCTCAATCCCTTTGGATAAATAAAACCACACTTTGAAAAATATTCAATAATGAGATATATATATTTCAATAAGGCAACAAGGCATGTAATGTGGTGGATGAGATACACGTAATGGTTATGCTCATATATAACATATATATGGATATACAAAAATCAAACTCAAGACATCGAGTCGAAAAGCACCCGAAAGAGTTCATGTCAAAATACAAATCGACAATTGAACCCAGGTGATCTCAAGACATCGAAGTCAAAGACCCGAAAGAGTTCAAAAAGTCAAAATACAAACTCGACAATTAAACCTCAGCGCTCTCAGAGACATCATAAGTCGAGGGACCCGAAGAGTTTTATAGGTCAAGACTTGAAGAAAGTTTCACAAGCGTAAAAGCAAGACATGGAAAGTCAAAAATCAAGTTCATGATTCATCAACATAAAGAATCCGAGCGTAAAATACAAATCAAATTCAAAAATGTAAAAATGTCTCGACACAAGTTCGATACACAAGTTCATAAGTTCAGATGATTTCAAATTTCTTGTATTTTCAATGGAATCTATGAATTCATATTTATTGAAATGAACGAAATTAATTGTCACAAATTGTTTTCTTTTCGCACTTATTTCTTAATCGGAGGTTCCTGCGAAAATGTCCAGGGTAATTAACATTAAGAGCTTGCCCCTAATGGAAGTCATGAGCCCATAATCTCTTGAAGTCATAAAAAATTAAATTTGATTTGTGATGCATTTATTTTAACCGGTCTAACCCTAATCAAAGGCCGGGTGAGAAAAAAAGGAGTCCACACTCGTCGCTGGGCAAGACTTGATCATTGCTTAGTGAACTTTAAGTGGAACGATATCTTTAGATCCTACACTCTTAAACATCCTAATCGTTCCTTATTAGATAACTCTCCCCTTTTTCTCACTGTTAATACTTACCCTAATCGTAGAAAAGTATTTTTAGATTTGAAAATTTTTGGCTTGATTTTTTGGGTTGTCACAATGCGGTTTCGGATGCCTGGAATTTCACACCTCACGGTAATCCCATGCATGCATTCACTCATCTTCTTTCCACTCTCGCTCTAAACACAACTCTTGCACCTCTCTCGGTATCAACAATCTTGAGACTAACTCGATAAACAAGGAGAATCGTATCAACGCCTTGAACTTTCCCGATCTTAACTCTAATTCTCAAAGTGTCTTGCTGGATCACTACGCTAAGCTCTCAGCTCTGCAGCGTCAGTGTAACATCAAGTGGGCTCAGAGGGCTAGATTCCTTTGGATTAAAGACGGTGATAGAAATACTCATTTTTTTTCATGCCATGTCTCGTATGCGCTCGCATAATAATTTTATTTCTCAGATTGAAGACCTTAATGGCAACATTTACAGTGACCCTGCTGATATTGATCAGGCGGTCTTCAATTTTTTTCATAACCTGTGGAATGCTCCTTCGAATGTCACTTTAAACATTGCAGAAGCTTTAGCTCCTGACTTACCACGTCTCTCTGATTCAAACAATATCAATGTCATCCAGGATGTTACTAAGGAAGAAGTTTACTGCGCTCTTTCTGATCTTCCTTCAGGTATGTCCCCTAGACCTGATGGTTTTAATGTCGAATTTTATAGGAATTTTTGGTCCATCATCGGAGATCATCTTTTTAATACTGTTCTTCACTTTTTTAAAAACTCATCTATGCCAGTTTCTTGGGGCAAAACTTACATTGTTTTAATTCCTAGAAATGACAACCCGAAACTAGTTTCTGATTTTAGATCGATTTCCATGTGCAATGTGTGCTTTAAAATCATTTCTAAAATTCTCGCCAATCGGTTAAAAAAGGTCATCCCATATCTTATTGGTTCTGAACAAGTAGGCTTCGTGACTGGCCAGTGTTCTTTTGATAATATTATTACCATGCAAGAGGTCGCCCATTCTATCCAAAGCAATACAATAAGCCCACCTAGGATGATTATTAAGTTCGATATTGCTAAAGCATACGATACTTTAGACTGGAGTGCAATTCTTGCCATTCTCTCTAAGATGAATTTTCATCCAACCTGGATTTCCTGGAATAAATCCTGCCTTCGGGCTAGCTCTTTCTCGCTTTTGATTAACAGAACATCAACTCCTTGGTTTAGGTCTTCCTGTGGTGTTCGGCAAGGAGATCCCATCTCCTCCTATCTCTTCATTTTAGTATCTCAAGTCCTCACTTCTATTCTCAATTTTAGTTTACAAAATAACTTGATTCCTGGTTTTGAACCCAAATTAAATCATAACTTCAATCATCTCATGTATGCTGACGATCTCATCCTCGTCTCTCATGCCTATCGTAGAGTTGCCAGGAACATTCAACATTGCATGTCTTTTTATTCCAAGGTAACAGGACAGTGTCCTAATTATTTTAAATCTCAAATTCTATTCCCTTCTTGGTTTAACAAACATGTTATTAAAAGTATCTGTTCTATTTTAAATCTCAGCCATGCTTCTTTCCCCTTTAAGTACCTTGGAGTCTTAATTTCTCCTAAACGTCTTAATGTTCATGTCTTCCTGTCCATGGTGGATAAAATTAAATGCATCACTTCCAAATGGACTAATTTTCACCTCTCTTATGCTGCTAAACAGGTTTTTATTTACTCCACTCTCTTGTCTATCCCAGTTTATACCCTTTCAGTCTACCCACTTCCTAATACTATTCTCTCTGAAATCTCTAAAGTTGTTAGAAAATTCTTCTTGAGTAAAAATGGCAATGGAAAGGGCATCCATAACATGAGCTGAAATTCTTTATTAACAGGTAAGTCTGAGGGAGGCTTGGGTATCAAAGATCTTTCTCTTGCTAAACACTCGTTAATGCCCAAGCACATCTTCAAATATTTGAACAATGATAATTCGATATGGGTTGATATTTTAAAAGTTAAATATGGGAAGATTAACTTTTGGCATGATGACATCCCTGCTAAATGTTCTCAGGGTTTTTAGAGGTTTATGTTACTCGGCCGCTTTTTATTAAGCATTCATTTGTAAAAATTAACTCTGTGAATCCTGAATTAACATCCTTTCTTTGGGATACTTGGATTTTTGACATTCCAGTTGTCCTTAAACCCACGTACATTAATATGAATGTTGATTTAACTCAAACTACTATTTATGATTTGGTCTCGGGCGATCACTGGGATCTTAATGCATTAACTAGGTTTTTCGGTGATTCATATGAAATTGTCACTTCCAATTTAATCACTGATGAACTTGATTCTAGTAATAATTGGATTTGGTTGCCTAAGCCCATTTGCCATAAAATTTCCCCAGTTATTTATCATCATTTTAACAAGCAATCTTCTTTCTGTGACAATTGGATCGGCTGGAATCTGTTATGGAAAATCCCTGTTGCCCCGCGAGTGAAGCACTTTATTTGGTTGTTCCTTAAAGGTCGTCTCTCCACTTTTGCATTTCTTTATAATTTGAATCTAGGTCCTGATCGACCCTGCATCTTCTGTGGCCTTCACTGTGAAACTATCAACCATTTATTCAATAGTTGTGCCAGTGCACAGTATGTTTGGAACCAAATCAACATCGGAACAAACAAGATGATTTTCCCACTGGCGAGTGGATCATTGCTTTTCGTAATTTTGCAAATATTCTAGCGCTCATTGCTGCCGGAGCTTGGCTCATTTGGCTTTGTCGCTGTAATTTTGCCTTTAAAAATATTTGACCGAATCTTGATATTACTGTTGTAATACCCTGACTCTGTGGATACCTGTACGAAATTATATTCAGGATAATATCATAGTTGCAATAAGATTTTTTATCTGTAGAGCAATTTTGTTGAGGAACCCCAAGTAGAAAGAGTAAGAACCTAAGTGTGAAAGCTCTAGAAGATTTTGGATTCAAAAGTAATGGCAAAGGATTGACATGAAATGTTTCTGAAAACCAAGGACTGTAAGGTAAGGCGGTAGGGATCTTTTAGAAATAATTTATTATAATCCAGGGACCGTTGGACAGTTTATGAGGACCTTTTTGCAATATTAGTTTTTGATTCAGGGACCATTTGTGGCTTTTCAGGGGCCTTTTTATAAGGAATTTTATTTTTAGGGACTGACTGTGAATTTCGTCAGACTTTTAAATAAAGAGATAATGTTGGAGATCTTCAAGTTTATGTGGTTTTTTCTTCATCTTCTTCATCTGCTTCAGTAACCCGAGAGAAGATGAAGCTCTCTTCTTCTTCATCTTCATCAAGGGCTTCAAACTAATGAAAGAAGAAGAAGAAGAAGAAGAAGAAGGGACTTGGAGGTTTGAGAGAAGAAGGAACTTGGTGCTTGATTGGTAAGGGTTTTAAATAATTTTGTTTGAAATGTATGGGTGTAGGTTTGTATGTTTGCATGTGTGATGGAGAAGAAGATGTTGGTGAAGAAGATGTTTATTTGTATGTATGGTTGGTTAATAAAGAAGAAGAGATGTATATATGTGTGTGGTTTGTTGATGAAGAAGATGATGGTTTGGGAGAAAGGTTGATGGAGAGGATGAAGGATGGATATTAGATGATTTTATGTGGAAAATATTTGTATTTGGAGTGGGATTTTGTATGGAATGAAGAAGGAATTCTCGGGTTTTTATTGTATCATTACTGTAGCACAGAGATTAGGGTTTTGTTTGGGTGATTAAGTTGATGATGATGGTGGTTAAGTTGATGGTAATGATGGTTAAGTAATGATAATGATTGAGATGGTGAGGAAAATGATTAGAAGTGTGTTGGTTGAGTTAAATTGGTTTGGTTGAGTTGGTTTGATCAAATAAAGTTAAGTTGGTTGGAAATTAAGTGGTTGGTTTAATTGATTAGGTTGAATTTGAAGTTGGGTTGGATGAGAGTTGTTGTGATTGGGTTTAATTGAATTGATTTTGTATAGGTTTGATCAAATCAAGATGAATTGTGGTTGGACTTGAATTGTTTTGGCTAGGTTAAGTTGGTTGAGGTTGATTTGGACTTGGTTGAGATTTTGGGCTAATGACGTTGTGGTGAACCAATTCAAGGAGAATTGGGTTCAGTTGAACCAAGCTGGTTCAAGAGACTTTGTATCAGTGTTATCAAACCCGGACCAGCCCGGCGGTTCGACCGGTCGACCCGGTGACCCGATGACTAAACCGGTCCGGGTCTCTAATTAGACCGGACATGTAATCAACTCGGTGTGACCCGGTGTGACCCGGCCAAACCCGGTGACCCGGCCGGGTTTCAATGACCCGGGCGGGTTAATGCTTGTTTATAAAATGACATTTTCATCCTTTAATTTTTGTAACTTTTGTTATGTATTGGATTGAGTTGGTTTGATTAAATTTGAAATTTCACTATGGATTCAAATGATATTGTGTTGTGTTTTGTTATGTATGGAATATTTGAATGAGTTTGATATTAGGTTGAGTCTGTTATGTCATGTAGAGCTTGAATTTTGAAATTTTATTATGTATCGGTTTTAACTTTTATGCTTGTCATGTATTTTTACAATTTATTTTTATCCCTTCAAATTATTTATTTGATAACAAATAATAAATAAATGTTATATATTATTATAGAATTAAAAACTAATTTATAATTTTAAAAATAATATTTAAAAATAATTTTATTAACCCGGCATTGACCCGAATGACCCGGCGGTTGAACCAGTTGACCCGAGACCCGAAGCCTAGACCGGGTCGATGTCCGGGCCGGTTTTGATAACATTGCTTTGTATAACAATTGAACTTGGTTCAGTGGAATTGAGATTGGATCAGGTTGGTTTAGGAGGGTTTAGCTTAAATTGAGTTGGTTTGAGTGCAATTGGAGACCAGTTTGATTATGCAATGTCGGGTTTTTAACATGTTGGAGTGAATGGGCCCAATTAGAGAGTCAATTATTTGTTTCTTGTATTTTCTTTTGGGTTCAATTTCGTAATTAGAGTGTATTCATTTTATTCTGTTCTCCTGTTAGGTGTTGTTCAGGCTTGAGAAGGAGTTCCAGGTCTAGCTAGAAACCCAAGGGAGACAAGGTGAGTTGGTAGTGGCTATTATTTGGAAATAATTGTTTAATTATTTCATTTTACATTCCTTAATGTTTTATATTGTTAAAGATTACTTATATTTATTTGCAGTATGCCAGAGCAATCATACTAGTATATCTGGTTTTGACAATTAAATTATGCGTAATTCTTCAAAGAGAATGCCTATGATTATTCTACATTGCTTGAGTAAAGTTTTATTGGTTATTACACTGGCATTGAGACTTTATTGGATTTGAAATGAGTTATTTGTGTTTATTTCATACTTGAAAGCATTATTGTTCAACGGCGAGTAATTTCGGATTGTTATGTGATTCGCAAATTGTGCATTGATTTATATTAAAAGCTTTGGATACCCTTGTGTTTATCATTTCTATAGGGAAATGGCAAATATTTTGAATATTGATTTTTGTCCTGGTTATGGACTCCTCGTTGTGAGATGTATGATTGTTGAGTTTGTATGGTGACCCTACTACAGTAGGCGGTCGCCATGGCCAGCCTGTTGAGGTGCCGTGGTAGACCGGCTGATTACTACGAGGGCCAGCTTAGGTGGGAGTGTCGATCCCTGACTGGATATTCATCGCGTAGCCGGGGTCACCGACCGGTGAACCGATGGGTCAAAGTCAAGGACATGAGTTCTTTGACGGCTCTGAACCTAGCCGCGCCCACGGCGAAAGTTTAGAGAGTTTTCTAGACCATATTATGCTGGGTGAGTGTTGAGTATTGTTTTATACTGAATTTGCGATTTATGTTATTTTGGATTGTGATGAGGGGGCGAAGCCAGCTGTCGCTCTTAGGAGGGTTACGATGGATCCATTTTTCTCTCATCGTTGGTGTCGTGATTGTGTAGCGGTTGTACACGCATGTTGCAGTAATTGTGCTCATTGTATCCATATATTTGAACTTGTAGCTGTGTAGAGTTGTTAATCATATTTCTGTAAGTCTCATTTGTTGTTTCCAGGGTGTCGGTTTTCCAGTTAAAATGGATTTCTTAACTGATGGGTGCCACATTTACCTCGGGAAAGGGGGTAGGTGTGACAACTGTCATCAAGGCCATTGCTCACACCAGAGAATTCACCAACAGCCTCATTGATCCCATTGGCAAAAGATTCATTCAATTTAATTATTCATGTGCTGATGGTCCTTTCCTTCTCACTCATGTTGCACCCAATCATGCCCTTCAAGTGAGATCCATCGGTTTTTTCATCACCAATGCTAACAACTATGTTTCCCTCGCATGATGCTTTTCGCAGCCTATGAGTGATAATTCTTCTGACGTGATTTTTGCCATTGAAGTTGCTTTGTAGACAGCTCTTGAACATTGCATCAAAATCAAACGTATCCTTTGCTCTCATCATGGCGCTCTAGACATTCTTCAACGACCCGCTCCCATGCTTTCTTGGCGATTTCATCACCAAATCAACAATCTAAATTTTCTCCTGGACATGTGTCAAAGATCAAGCATCAAAATCATTCCTCTTCCCTAGATCAGATCTGCTGTCAATCTAGCCACTCTGGGATTTCGCCATCGACATCTCAACTTATTCCTTTACTGCCGATACCTTCCCTGATGGATTATGCAATCATTCACTAGTTATGGTTACTTTTTCTTTTGATTGTTTTATTTCTGTTCTTCTTCCTTCCCAGCTTTGTTTCAGATCTTTTGTTTGTAACCTTTCTATGTTTTAATAAATTTAGCTTCTTGGTTGAGAAGTTCTTCTTTAAAAAAAAAATCAAAAATCAAAAATCCATTTTTCATAGTCAACAGAGTAGATTTTATATTTATAAAATGAAACTCCTTGAATTGATATAATGACTATGGGATCAAAATATATCTAACAACTAGGTCTAGACCAAGATTTGTTGCAAATGATTCGTATGGGTTCAATAATATTACTAAATTATGTCCTATCATCTAAAAGCTAGTTGGTGTGAGCATACAAAGATCATAAAACACAATTAGTTTAGTGGTTAACTTGTTGAAGTCATTTCCATGGTATTGAATTAACCATCCAAAGCTTCTGCAATTGATGGCATAATATCACAAAATTGGTAGCCTATCTAGAACTTTATCATGTCATATGGCCTATAAAGAGATTCTATTAGCTTACCCGTTATTGTAAACTCATTGATAAATACTAGAAAAAAATTATAAAAATAAATAAATAAGAAGGTACTACTAATAAATATATTCGGATAAATAAATTCTAAAAGTATTTCTAAAAAAAAAGAATAAATCAAGAAAAAGGGAGAATTATATACTTATATTTATATACATATATATTGGGAGTATTTACGCAAAAAATAAAAACCAAAAATACAAAAATGAAAAAATATAAGATAAAAAGAAAATAATTAGAAAAGGAAGAATGGAAAAGCAACATAACAATATGCAATGGCATGGATATGAAAACAAGGGAAAATTACTGTTCACCCCTCGTCATTTTCAAAACTTCCCAAAAACCCCCTCCAACTTTTACACACCCCGGACAGCCCTCCGTTATATTTTACATTCTCTTTAACCCCCCGCCGGTAAATTGAAGTGGGTCCATGATATGAAATTCCTTTTTTGCCCTTGCAAAAGGAGGGAAAAATGGCGCCCAATCATATCATGTCCGAACTTTATGCATAGTTTTCCAATTTTGTTTGCCTCCTGCTTGCTTTTTCTCAAACAAAGTTTAGAAGGCTCATATCTTGTTCTTCTTGTTCTTGTTTTTGTTCTTTTTCTTGTTCTTCTTTTTCTTCTTCTCATTTGGTGTACTTAATTTTAGCTCTTCCGATTAAATTATGGAGAGTTTTTGTGCTATTGCTAGATACAACGGGGAGGGTCTAGTGCTAATGTTCACGTCGCTGACTTCTTGGGAATGAGTGTTAGCTGAAATATGTGCGCGATGGGGTCTCGATATTTCCGTGTCAGGGTGAAGTTTATCACACCCGATGGACATAAAACGGTTTGTCTCATGCGCCACGTGCACTCCATCTTCAAATGTACTGTTGTTAATCTTGTTGTTGGGGAGCAGATGATGTGGCATCGTATCCTCACCGAAAACGAGTTCGCTTTCGTTGTAAGTTTCTTCTCGCTTATGTTTATATAGTTGTAGAAGCTAATTATTGTTTAATTATCCATGTCTATGTTTAAATTTATCAAGTTTCCATTTAAACAATATTATCTCCGTTTAACTTATTAACTTATTGTTTAACTTCTCACGTCAAATACAGTGTCATCGACAAGGAGACCGATGATGTGGCATCGTATCCTACTGGAAATAACGGTTTTTTCCACGTCACCTTCGGTGTTGTCGACAACGAGACCGATGCCTGTGATGAGAAGGCAACCTGGGCGTCCTAGACGAAAGAGGTTCGAGTCGTAAGCGTCCGAGGACGGTGAGTTGCGTTGTAGCCATTGCCACGCTTCCGGTCACAATCGCAGATCGTGCAATGAATCTGTTGCCGAGTAGGCATTGTGTATATACTTCTTAGTATTGTTTAAATATTGAACTTTATATTTAAATACATCTGTTACCGTTTAAATATTGGCTTCTCTATTTAAATTTGTTTTTTTATCGTTTAAACTATATTTTTATCCGCTTAAAATATACAACGCAATGATGCCAGCGGTTCCCCAAGCGTAATTAATGCACGCTCGGTTACCCAAGCGTTTCCACTCCCGTCGCACATAAAAATCGGAAGCCGAAGCGGCAGCAGGCTGTTGGATTTCGCAGTATAAATGGGAAGGAAGAACCATTTCGTTGAACATACTCTACTGGCGCAACCACTCCTCTTCCTCTTCCTCTTCTTCTTGTGTGATGGTCATCATGTCGAGTCGAACATTTGTTGTTCACGACATTCGCTCCATTCAAACCACATTTTTTAGATCATAAACTTTTTACAGGATGTGTCATGATTGTTTTCCTCTTGTCATCCGTAAACAACCTGTAGGTGAAAACTTTCTTTTTCTTGCCCAAGGCGAAATGCTCGCCTTCTTGCTCTACGGGTAAGCAATGACGGAAGTGCGTTTCGACTTGGGTCAAGAAAAAAAGGTTTCACTTACAAGTTGATTGCGGATGATTACCAGAAGAAGGTTCATAACATATCCTTTAAAAAGAACTTGATCTGTAAAAAAATGTGGTCTGACTGGAGCGAGTGTTGTGGACACCCTATTCAAAGGTATACTTGGACGATTCCGAGGTCCGTTATGGTTACGTCGTCCGTTAAACAGAGAGTTTGAAGCTTAAACAGAGAGTTTTTGTATTGTCTTACATTCTATTTTTATCAGAGATTTGTATTTTAAGTAAAGGTCATTGTAATTATGCTGATATTTAATAATAAAATGAATGTTGTATTGTATTGTATTAAATGTATTTTTATCAGAGATTTGTATTTTAAGTATATTTTATTGTAATTACATTGATACTTTATAAGAAAATGTTAAACTAAGAAAATGAAATTTAAACAGAGCAAAATAAAGTTAAAGGGAATGAATATTATCAGAGATTTGTATTTTAAGTAAGTTGATATTGAATAAGAAAATGAATGTTGTATTGTATTGTCTTAAGTGCACATTCTATTTTTATCAGAGATTTGTATTTTACGTACATTACATTGTAATTAAGTTGATATAATACAATAAGAAAATGTTAAACAGAGAAACATCAAGTTAAAGGGAGAAACTGATACTTAAACGGTATTTTAAACAGAAACTTTGTTCTTTTAAATAGAGACTTTGTTATTTTAAATAGAGAGTTTCAATACCTTAGACTGGGAGCTGATGAAATGCCGAATGCTTCAGCGGGCATTCTTCAGTGGGAAATATAAGTTGTTAAACGGTAAACTCTCAATTCTTAAACATTGATATCATTTGTTAAACAGAGACCTATATTATTAAACAGAGATACAAATAGTTAAACGGAGACAACAAAACTTAAACGGTAAAAACTCATTATTTAAACGGAGACCTCATTTTTACAACTGCAACCATATCAACTGAAAGGGTAAACGTAGATTATAAACATTACACAAATCACAACAGTCAAAAAACCATTTCGATCGTGTACACAGACGAAAATGTAAAACAAAACAAAAACCATAGCAGAGAGATCTCCCTCGAGACTAACAAAAACCCCAGATTGATAAATCCCCTATGCAGCTTTCAATGTCTTCCAAGAAAAAAACAAAAATCACAAAAACAAAACCGAAAAATATCTTTTCGTAATGTAATAGTTAACAAAAAAACTATAATCAATACATTAGATCGCAAAGTGATGAAATGCCGAATACTTGCGCGGACTTCTCCTTCGAGACGCCGTGGAAAGGGAAGAGTCGAGACGCGAGTTGAGAGAATACAAATGGGTCGGAGACGCGAGTTGAGAGAAGACAAGTAGTCGTAGTCTTAAGAAAAAACCCACCCACTTCCTCTCACACCGCCCGAAATGGGTGCAGCCACGACTTCCCGTGCAAGGGCATTTTCGTCCATAAAATTTAAAAAACACTCCGTTTAATGCCGTTATGTACTTTGGGGGTTTGAAAATCATGGAGTGTAAAAGGAAGGGATTTTTGGGGATTGCAAAACTATGGGGTTTTTTTTTGCAATATGGCAAAGTTTGGGGGCTTTTTTTTGGCAATTCTACCTAAAAACAAATAATAATAAAAATATATATAAAAAAATTACATGGAAGTTTTTGTAGTAAAAGGCACGCTACCCTCAGATTAAGGGTCTGCAATTCACAAGTAAAAGATGAGAGGTATTGCAAGCAAATAAATATTAATTAATAAAAAAAGGAAAGGGAACAATCAACAAGCTGCTCACCAAATAAGGAAAAACTCAAATACACTGTGCAAGCAAAAACATAAAATTGACAATTTTGGCATATTATAAGACAAATTCATGAATTTGCCATGGCAGGAGAAACATCATAGACTATAATGATAATAATAATAAAGGAAGATTAAGGATAAATAAAATAAAATCAAAATGGAATAATTACGTTAAACAAACCGAAGACTCTTGAAAATACTAAGGGGATACTTTATTTAAATAGACTTATATCATGGTTATTATCCTAATCAAACTCAAATTTTTGAGTAAATATCTTATCTGTTAGTGCCTATCCTATTTTGGATTGGAGTATGAAAAGTAGAGATAATGATGAGAGCGCTTCGATCCTCTATACACATTACTATATTTATAATCTATGAACGTTGCTGCAGATTGTTAGATTTCAATCCAACGGTTCTATATTATTACATTGTGAACTCCTTTCTTTTCACCCAGCCTTTGATTAGGATTAGACCAGTTAAAAACCATGGATCACAAATCAATTTTTTTTATATTTCAGATGATTGCGGGTTTATGACTCCTATTAGGGGCAAGCCCCTAATATTAATTACCCCAGACAATGTCATCGGAACCTCCGATTAAGAAACAAGTGTGAATGAGAATTAACTGAGTAAACATAATAATTTTTTTTATTAATTTCAAAGATGCATGTGAACACATGATCGTAGACAAGAATACAAAAGTAAGAGAGTTATTCTCTAAGAGAGCTTAACAAGAGATTTTTTTTAGAAATAACTATTTCCATCATGCTCTTCAAACTTTTTTTTTTTGCTTGGCTGCTGTTCTTAGCTCCTTCACTAAAAGTATGTTGGACGCCCCTTTTGGCTCTGTGGATGTGGCCCTCTTCGATTTCTTTTTTATTTTTATGTGAGTTTATGTCTTGACACATCTCTCAGTTCAAGCTGCGGCCACTCTACATTTACGAGTTGCCTACTTGGTCACTTTTGCTTCTTTTATCGCTGAAGACTTTGGCTCTTTGTGCTTGTAAAATCTCCAGCTCCTTGACTTGTGAAAATCCTCACGTCTTTAACTTCTTTGTGTCTTGAAACTTTAGAGTTGCATTTGTCGCTTGCATGAGGTATTTAGTTCTTAACTCTTCAATGCTTTTGAGCCTTGACCATTGGATTTTTTTTTTTTTTTAAGTCGTGACCTTCAACATGGTTAGGTCATTAACTTGACAATTTTGACTTGCTTTTAAAATGGATTTCAAATTCTTTTTTTTTAAAGAGACCTCATAATGGGTTTCAAGAAAATCTTAACTTTTTCAATGAATGTTGACGAGAGACTTTTTGGTGAAAATTTTCATTCATTTTTTTTCTTTTCTTTAATTCATCATTATTATTTTTTTCTTTTTTTAGTGAAATTTTCATTTTTTACTCTTCCTGTCATTTCAAGAAAAGATTTTTTTTTCTACCTCTCTTCACTCCAACGAGCGTCAACTCTTCCCTTTTTTATGAGTGTTGACAAGAAAACTTTTTGTGAATTCTTCATTTCTTCTTTCTCTTTTTTTACTCTTCCTTCCACTACAAGAAATTTTTTTACTCTTCTTTTCATTCCACATTTTCCTTTTATTCTAATGAGTGTCAAAGACCTCAAAGTGAGATTGAAGAGAGGATTTGATGGAAAAATTTCTCTTTACCCCAAGAGTGTCAAGACTTCAAGGTGGAATGAGTGAAATTCATGAAAATTTCTCGTTACCCAAGAAAGTCAAGACTTCAAGGTGGAATGAGAGAAATCAGAAAAATTTCTCGTTACCCCAAGAAAGTCAAGATTTCAAGGTGGAATGAGAAATTTCATAGAAAATTTCTCGTTACCCCAAGAAAGTCAAGACTTAAAGGTGGAATGAGGGAAATCAGAAAAATTTCTCGTTATCAAAAGAAAGTCAAGACTTCAAGGTGGAATGAGAGAAATTTCTTAGAAAATTTCTCGTTACCCCAAGAAAACAAAGACTTCAAGGTGGAATGAGAGAAATTTCAGAAAACTCCTCGTTACCCCAAGAAAGCCAAGACTTCAAGGTGGAATGAGAGAAATTTCTGAAAATTCCTCATTACCCCAAGAAAGTCAAGACTTCAAGGTGGAATGAGAGAAATTGTTTTTTATGAAAATTTCAAGAGGAGGTCCTGCAAAGAAAAAATTACCAAATACCCCCAATGAATTCATCCATCATTCATTTTTTTTACCTTCCTTCAATTTTTCCTTCTCTCTTTTTTTTTCACTTTTCATCTCTTCTCTCTTTTTTTTTTACTATCCTTTTTCCTTTCCTCCTTTTTGACTCATCCTTTTTTCATTTTTCCATCCTTCTTCATTTTTTTTCTCATTCATTTTTTTAACTCATCCTTCATTTTTTTTTTCTATTTTTTTCCCTCCTCCATTGGAGATTCATTCGTATCAATACCGCTGACATGGTCTTACAACTTGAGCAGATAACAACACAATGTTACATGTTCTATTCCATAGACAAGAACTCTTGGCGAGTGTTAACTATCCTTTCTCCCAAACGCCCAAGAACAAGCATCAGAGAGTCAAAATATGAAAGCAATGGTGCCAAAACTCCAACCAAACATCTTTATGTCTTCTAAATACAGTGACCTTCGTCCCAGCACCCTCATCTTAGTTAGGTCACCAACAAGTGTGGAGGTCGCATTGGCGTTTATATGGTTAACCTCCTCCAGTGTCACTTCAGCATCCTCAAGAATGCTTTAAATGCAACTCGAAACACCAAGTTTATCGGCTCTCTGATCAGTTGTATGATATGCATCACAGTTCACAACACCACCCAGGTACTCGGCTATAATTGGTGCATCCCGTTTCATTGCATATTCCAAGCTTTTCAATAACTAGAACACCGGCACCTTGCCTCGATGTGGTTTTAGGACCATTATTTCTCTGAGACAGAGCCCTACAAGCAACAAAACTTCCAATCCCAATTGGAATAATAGCAGCTTCGGTACCATCAACAATCATTATATTAGCCTCGCCTCTACGGATGTGGTTGGCAACGGCATAGAAACAATAGTTTAGAGGTAGCACAAGCATCTGAAATCGAATAGATTGCACTCCCATAAAACCAATATCCATGGCAAGTAACACAGAACCCATATTTGTTATTGCATAGGGAATGAAGAATGGAGTCGTGTTTCTGCAGCCTTTCTCTATGGGAACTTGAACTCCATTGGAAATAACACTGTGAGACCACCCATGCCTAACCCGACAAGCACACCTACCCGAACCTTGTCAACCTTCTCAAGCTCCGGTGTTCACAGAGCAAGCCCGGTGTTCACAAGCACCTTCTTCCCACTAACAAGGCGGTACCGGAGGCGATCATGCAACCTCTGATCATTCTTCCTGTCGATGTAACCCTCCGACAAGAACCCTCAGATCTGTCCGGCAAGCCTCATCGGAAACTTAGTCACATCACCACAATCAATTAGTCTGCTCCCGCTTTCCCCCGCTAACAGCCGACTGTAGCAGAGATCCACGTCGTTGCCAAAGACAGAGACGAGTCCCAGCCCCGTGAACACAACCAACTTTTTCGGATCCGTTTCCCGCTTCGGCGCCAACGCCACAGCAATCGATGTGCGGATCACTAGAGAAGGAGTTTGGGGGGCGGCGGAGCATAGGATGTCTATTCACCGGAGCCGGGACCTGGGATAGGCGGAGACTATCGGGCGGTGCTATGCAGAGGGTTTGCATTTCGGCGCCAAAAAGGAGCGGGGGAAAGAGAGATTGAGGGAGCTCGGGTTAACAAGCACGGGAGAAAGAAGAAGGAAATACATGCTCCGGATGCATGTGCGTGCATGGTTTCTTTTCTTTAAATGCATGGAAAAAATTATATATTTTTTTAGAGAGAGAGAGAGCAAGAACGAGAGAGAAGAAAGAAATACATGCTAATGCATGTCCATGCATATGTCTTTCTTTAAATGCATGCAGTATGAACATACATGAGTTTTTTTTTCTATTTTTTTATTTTTCTATTTTTTTTCTAATCAGTGTATGCATGAATTGATAGAATAAGGACAAAAGACAAGCATAAAAACAAATGAATGTACAGCACAACACATGCAGGGCATTATGGCTTTTGGCTTATCAAACCTAAACCTATGTGCATAGACAACAATTTAATTTATTGAATAAATATGGAGACATGGAATACTATAGTTTATGGGATCTATCATAATCTATGCATGCATGGTGTAGCTTTTACTGATGATCTACCTTATGATTGAGCTCCGACTTCTTCTTTCTCCTTCTCTTTTTTTATTTTTTTAGTCTCTCTTCTTATTTCTTTTCCCAGTCTCCTTCCTTCTTCTTCTTCTTCTTCTTCGTCTCCCTTTCTCTCTATTTTCTTCAGTCTCTCCCTCTTGTTTTTTTCCTTCTCTCTTCTGTCCCGCAGAAATCCTCATCATCTCCCCGAAGAATCTTCAACTCCCGGGAAGATTTTTTTTTAAAATTTTGAATTCAAAATTTCTGACCTTATCTACAATCTCCTCCCTTTTTTTTATATATTTTTATACATTTTATTATTATTTTTTTCATAAACATTTTATTATTTTTTTATTTTTTATTATTTTTTTTATTTTTTTATTCTTGAATTTTCCCTCCATTTTTTTATTATTATTTTTTATTTCAAACGACATTTTTAATATATATATATATATTCTCACCACTTCTTTTTTATATCATTATTAATTTTTATTCACCCACTACTTTTATTTGGAATAGGATAATGCCCCTTCTCTCCCTTCTTTTTTACTTCTATTTGAAGTAGGAGAATATAATTCATCATCATCATTCTTTTTATTTATCCTTTTCTTTTATTTTAATTCGAAGTAGAATGGCAAGTTCCTAACGGGATTAGAAATGAAAAGTTTCTATATAAACAAGTGCCCCCCTTGTAGCTTCCTCACACACAATAGTTGAGGGAGGAAGGTACAAGTGTTTTTAAACTTCCAAAAGCTCTTAACCCACTTAAGGTAATAATCTTCCCCTTTTTTTTTTTATTGAATGATGATTTTTTGCCTTGCATAATTCTGAGGCTTTTTCTCTTCTTCTTCTTCTCTCTTCCAACCAAAATTCTATCTCCATATTTAGCTTCATTATATTTTCTTTTATAGAATTTCCTTCTCTTTCTTCTCTTTTTTTTATGCAACAAAACTCCTAAATAGCTCTATGCATAGGACCATACCTTCTCCTTGTCTTCTTTTTCTTAAAATTGTGACCATATGCTAACTCATCCTATGAGTAGCATGCCACCCTTTTTGAATATTCCCATAAAAACTGTCCCTCTTTTTTTGTTTTATTTTATATATTTTTTTTAAAAAAATTATGGGTAGCTTGCTTTAATTATACAAACTTTCCCTGAGAGTTATCACAACTCCTTTCTTTTCTCTCTTTTTTTAATAATAATTATTTTATTATTATTATTTTTAATAATAATAATCCTTCTTTTTTTGGAACGAATTTTTTTAGCCAATATTTATCATTAATTATTTTCTCTTCCCCTCTTTTTAAGTTTTTTTTATAGCTCCCACCACCAAAGACAAATTGGAAGAAACCCTTTATGGACCATACGATGATCGTGGTAATGCTCCCGACGGACTATCAATCCCGGGACATTACTCCATCAAGTCTAAGAAGTTAGGAAAGCCAATTTGGTACAATGGAAGCGACTTCAACGAATGGACTAGTACACCAAGGGCGTTCCATGACCTTGGTAAACTCACACCAAAAAGCTTCGAGAGGAACGGGGAAAACCAAGTGATATTATTAAATCCATGCGAATCCGTTACGACGAATCTCAACTTAAATACACTTGGTTACCAGATCAAGGCCGACCCCACAACTATTTTATGGACCGGGCGAATTCCATTCCCCAAATATGCTTCCCATCCAGTAGGTTATGAACAGTGGGCATTTGAAGTTATAAAAAAAGTCATCAGAGGCGCTTAAACAAGTCGGTATTCTCAGGGCAATTGCAGTTTCTACTAGAACATATAATTTTGACCCATCAGTCGTAAAAGGACTTGCCACGCCACGCCACACCTCAGTCTATTTACCGTGTCATTTCTTTTATGGCTGGATCGACGCACACTTTGAAGGAACCTATTCTCGACTCAACAAGCCAGATGATCATATCAGAAATATAAATGGGTTGCGAGAAATTCCAAGCTTGGCTTACATATCAGGTGTAAAAGCTTCCACCTTCACCCTTAAAAGAGCACACAACATATTGAGGAAGGAAGAATATTTGAAGTGGTGCCCATTTACTTGTTCCGATTTCAAAAATGAGGGTTGGTATGAAGATCATAAAGAACCAAACGACAACAATAAGCTGGGGACGGCCCAAGCAGAGTACTTCGTCTCACTTTGACAGAGCATCATTCCTCTATGTCTAGGCAATACCCTTCATGCTCAGCAATACAACCCTCACCGATTCCCCAGGCAATTTGGCTATGACCAAGGATTTCCCACAGAGATCCAGGTATCAAAACATCCCCAAACTACCGACCTCTTGGTAGGCTATTGACACAACCATAGTAGAAGAAAAACAGGAGCACAATTCTATATCCAGTCTCACAAGCGCGAAGGACAACTTCTATACTTGTATGCACACTTCTGGTCGGTTAGGGTACATACAACCTTGAAGTCGATTTATACTCTCGTTAATGAACAAAGTCGATCGGCACAAATTCTTAAAGACAAAGCCCCAATTGAAAAGGAGACTCCTCCCCGAAAAAGAAAGTGAAGTAGCCATGACATCCAGCTGGGAAAAGACCAAGTCGGAACTTCTGCACCCCCTATGTCCTCACCGGGCGAATCAAGAATTTCTCCTAAAAGGGCTCGAATCAGTTCATCATCACGAACTCATTCGGTGCATTTGCATGAACCTCATCAATTGCCACCTCAATGTTCGTACTTTGTGTGTAATTTTTATTTTATTATTTATTTATTTATTTATTTTGTTAATTTATTTCGCAATTATTCATTTATTTATTTATTTACATCTTAAACTCTCCTTTTTTTTGGAATTGATTTCAAATCTTGTCTTTGAGTAGATCTCAAACTCTCCCCTTTTTTTTGAATTGATTTCAAATCTCATCTTTGAGTAGATCTCAAACTTTACTTTGAGTAGATCTCAAACTCTCCATTTTTTTTTTGAATTGATTTCAAATCTCGCCTTTGAGTAGGTCTCAAACTCTACTTTGAGTAGATCTCAAACTCTCCTTTTTTTTTTGAATTGATTTCAAATCTCATCTTTGAGTAGATCTCAAACTCTTTTTTTTTTTTTATATTATGAGCCTATTAAATATGTGTTTTTTTTCTTCCACTTAGGTGACATTCCCAACGTAAGTGAACATGAAGAAGATCAAGCTAGCGTCTCCAAACCAGAATCCAACCCAATAGGTATGCCACTCAACAAACCTTTCTCTTCTCAATTGTCACTCTTTTTTTTATTTTAACCCTTTATTCCCTTTTATTGCATGTCCCTATGAAGCTTCTTCCCCAAAGATGAACCCCTCCGCACATGACTCTGTCTTCGGACTTTGCATATGATGACAACTACACACCCATCCTTGATGCTAATCCTCCCATGGAAATTCCTTTCTCAAAAGAAGCCTCAAAGTCACCACAAGTCATCCCTTCTCCTCAACATGCAAAGGAAGACTCTACTCTAAAAGCTATAGAGGTTGCATCAATGAGCTCATTCCTTCCTCAACTTGTGAGAAAAGACACTGGCTTGGAGTCTTTTTGGGTGAATAAGCCCATTGAAAAGGTGAAGTCATCACGCCCTCATGAACATGAATCTTTGAGGGATGAAACCACAAAATTGTACAAGAACTTGATGGCACATGGAGCTAACATCTCAATCATAAGAGACAAGATATATGAAGTACTTGATATGGCTAAACTTGCCCATGACGCAAATGATGAAGAAAGCGACTTAAACTTGGCAAAAAAGGAGGAATTGGTGGCAAAAGAGGAAAGGTTAAAGAAGACCAAATTGTCTCTCACAACAATGTCCCAACATATGGATGAGGCTAATATGGAGCTCATACAAATAAGAAAGAAATTGCAAGAATTGAGAACCCTAGAGGAAGAAAAAGAACAAATCATATCCTCAGGAATGAGTTTCTTATCTGATGCTCCTCCCATTGAAGAAGTGAACAAGTCCCTCAATGATATTCGTCAACAAATTGAAGCAATTGGAGGTGACGGCGACAAATCACAACCCTCATTGTCATCTAAGGAGGCTTTTGCCAACTTTGAGAGAGCGAAAGCTCAACTTTAGGCTTAGCTTATTTTTTTTTATCTTTTTTTTTCTTTGAATCTAGCTTAGCTTACTTCCATTGCTTAGTTTTAGGCCATAGCTATTTTTATTCATTCAACTTTAACTTGGTTTAGCTCATGTCTTCTCAACTTTTTTCCTTAATAATAAAAAATTTTCTTTTCACCCACTTTTGTTTTTTTTTTTTCATGAATGTACTAAACTCCAAACATAATTTTGACCGTCCAACTCAAGAAAAATAATCTATGAGTGTAGATAAAAAATTTCATAAGTACCAAGAAAGATTCAACCACCCGATCATCAACTTAAAAGTCAACAATGGAGACCGCAGTATTTAACAAAATTTGATTTGAACTTACGAATTTCTATGAGAGGTAAATGGACCTCAAACTCAATCTCCACCGTTCATATTAAATATGAACACGTCATGAGCATGTAAAAATACTTCCAAAAAGATCCCAAAATGTTTAACCATTCGATCGTCAACTTGATGACAAGTAATTTCCATGATGCTTATCAATGGATTTCACATGTTGAGTCACGAGTTTGTTTTGAAATTTTCCGAAATAAAAATATAATCATGACCATTCACAGGAAACATCATGATATCTCATAGCTTCAATAAAATTTTCAGATTAATCAGGGAAGTTATCATAATCCGATTAAGCTTTGATCCACTATGGTCGTTTGAGAACAAATTTTCTGAATCTTAGCTTGAAGTATAGAATTCTTTAAAAATCATCAGAAATTCAAATTTAATTTCAACCGTTAAATTTTACTATTGTCATGTACTTATGATGTGGTCAAAATTTCATGTCGATCAGAGCTGATTTTGATATCCGATGAGCTTCTTGATTAAAACAGCTCTTCTATGAAAAACTGCAGATTTTGCCTTCAAAATTTATCATTTCCTCGTTTGTTTATTTTTATTTTATTTTTTTCTTTTTCTTTTTGTTTTTGTGTTTTGTTTTCCTTTCCTTTTTTTACACCTAATCTTATAGCTTTTTATAAGATTTGCAAGAATCATTTCAAAATTCATAGAATCATATCTTTATTCAACTTGATAAAGAAAACAACATGATGGAATTTATGTTTTGCCTTAAGAAGCATCTATCATGCTTGACGAACTTGCTCAAACAAGAGCACTGGACGTTCCATCATAAACAAACACAAATTTTTCTTCTACAATGTGCTTTTATTCAAATGGAAAAAAGAAACAAGATAATAGAACTCGTAATTTGCCTCGAGAAGCATATATCATGCTTGATTAACCTGCTCAAACAAGAGCACTGGACATTCCGTCATAGACAAACACAAGTTCTTCTCTTTTTTTCTTAATTTTTTTTGTTTTGTTTTGTTTTGTTTCTTTTTTCTTTTTTTTTGTTTTTTTTGTTTTGCTTTTGTTTGTTTGTTTTTTTAAGCATTTTCACATCATGAATTACATGTACATCATGGATAATATTTTTTCAAAAAACGCGCATTGATGGGTGGCATAGGTCTTCTTCCATCGGCATCGACCAGCTGATAAGCTCCACCTTCGCAGGCAACCTCTATAATGTATGGGCCTTCCCAATTGGACTTTAACTTGCCCCTAGCATGCTTGTTGGTGATAATTGGTCTTCTTAACACCCACACCATCTCTCCTTTCTCGAAAGTTCGAATACGAGCCATCCTTGCTTTGTAGACTTCAAGATTCTGTTGGGCCCCTAGCCTTCTTTTATCTAAAGCATCAAGTTCATCCAAACGCAAGCGAACTCTATCTTCATTTGTGAGTTCATTTTGTAAGGAAATTCTTAGAGATGGAATTTAGACTTCAAGTGGAAGAACAGCTTCTGTACCAAAAACCAACGAGTATGATGTTGATTGAGTTGGTGTTCGATATGTTGCCCAGTATGCCCATAAAACTTCAGGAAGCCTTTCGTGCCAATCCCTTTGACTTTTCGAAACTACTTTCTTTAACAATTTGGATAATATTTTATTGAATGCTTCCGCAAGACCATTTGCTCTAGAATTATAGATAGAGGAATACCTCCAATCTATTTTGTGATGATGAGCAAACCTTCCAACCTTGAAACTTTTGAATGCTCGCGGTTGTCAGATATGATCCTTCAAGGTGTTCCAAATTTATGTAGTACATGGTCTTTGAAGAATTTGATGATATTCTCCGCCTTTACTTCCTTTAAAGGAACGGCTTCCACCCATCGTGAAAAATAATCAGTGGCAGCTAACATAAAGCGATGCCCTCTTGATGATGGAGGCTCAATAGGGCCTATCACATTAGTCCCCCACATCTCGAAAGGCCATGAAGAGATTTTAGTGTGTAAAGGATTGGGGTGTTGATGAATGAAATCCCCATGGGCTTGGCACAGTTTTCACCGTCTTGCATACTATAGGCAATCGTTAATCATGCTTGGCCAATAGTACCCAATATGTTTAATCTTCAACCGCATCTTTGTCCTGACTAGTGAGCTACACAAATACCAGAATGGACTTCATACATGACTTCTTCAGACTCCTCCTTCAAGAGACATCTTAGCAGGAGTTGATCATATAATCTTTGATAGAGAACATCATTAACAAGGGTAAACCTCATCACCCTTGTCTTTAATTGCGTCGCCCGAGACTTTTCATCTGGGAGTTCGCCATACTTCAAGTATTTAATGAAAGGCTTTCTCCAATCATCTTCAACCACTGTCAGAATTTCTTCTTTTCTGAGCTTCTTGTTTTCTAATTCTTCATCAAACCATGAACTCAACACTCGCCTGTTTTGAATGTTGACTTGGATCTCCTCTTGATCTGGATCAGCCAACTCTTTTGCCAATTTGGCTAAACTATCTGCTTTTCCATTAATCGACCTGGAAACTCTCTCCAGCTTAACATCAGGAATTTGCTTCAATAATTCAATAACTCTCTGGTGATACTGAAGGAGTTCTTGCTTATGAGTCTTGAAACTTCCTTCAACTTGATTTATAATGAGTTGTGAATCGCCATATATATGCAAGCTTTGAACCCCCATATTGACTGCTAGCTCCAATCCAGCAATAAGAGCTTCATATTCTACTTCATTATTAGTACATGGCTTCAACAAAGAAAGAGAGTATCTCTGGATCCCACCTTCAGGAGAAATGAAGATGAGTCCAATACCAGCTCTAACTTGAGGAATTTTAGGTCTAACAGCTGGTTGGATAGAAGAAGCTCCATCGACGTACATCTTCCAACATTGTTTTTCCTTTTCAATTGGCAAAGTCTCTTCATCAGGGAGATCACCGTCTCAAGGGAGATTCATCGGGCAAAGGATGTGCCGCGAGAAAATCTGCCAATGCTTGACCTTTGATTGGTTTTTGTGGAGTATAAGTTATGTCAAACTCTGTGAGTATCAATGCCCATTTCGCTAATCTTCCAGTAAGTAGTGGTCTGGTCATCAAGTACTTGAGTGGGTCTATTCTTGAGATAAGAATAACTTTATGTGAGAGCAAATAATGTCGAAGCTTCTTTACTGCAAACACCAAGGAGAGATAGTGCTTCTCTATTGGTGTATATTTGTTTTTAGCACCCACCAACATTCTACTAAGGTAGTATACGGATTCTCCTTCCTTCTTCATTCTCTTGGGCTTGTAGAGCTCCAAGGGATCCATCCAAGGCTGTTGTGAATAAAATCAATGGCTTTATTGCAACTGGTGCCGCTTACACTGGGGGATTCAGTAAGTAGCGCTTGATTTCTTAAAAAGCAGTTTGGCATTCATCGTCCCACTTGAAGGGAGCATTCTTTTTTACCAGCTTTAAGAACAGCTTACACCTTCCTGAAAGATTGGCGATGAACCTTCGGATATAGGCAAGACGCCCTTGGAAAGACCTCAGCTGCTTCAATGTCTTTGGAGGTGGCATTTCTATGATCGCTTTAATTTTGGAGGGGTCAATCTCTATTCCTCGGTGCCTCACGATGAATCCAAGGAATTTTCCAGATAGCACCCCAAATGCACATTTCATAGGGTTTATCTTCAAGTTGTATTTTCTAATATGATCGAACACCGTTCTCAAGTCGTTGAGATGTCGATCTCTTGATTGTGTCTTCACCACCAAATAGTCTACATAGCACTCCATGACTTGGTGAATCAAATCATCAAAAATTTTTGTCATGGCTCTTTGATATGTTGCCCCTGCATTCTTTAGTCCAAACGACATAACTTTGTAGCTGTAGATGCCTATTGGTATCCGGAACACAGTATGCTTTTCATTCTCTGTGTCCATCTTGATTTGGTTGTATCTAGAGAAACCATCCATGAAAGAAAACATCTCATAAGAAGAAGTGTTATCAATCATGATCTCCATAACAAGTAGTGGAAAATCATCTTTGGGGCATGCTTTGTTTAAGTCCCTGAAGTCCACACATATTCTGATTTGCCCATTCTTCTTCTTGACAGGCACTATGCTGGCCATCCAATTAGGGTACTTTTTCTCCCTTATGAAGCCAGCTTTAATTAGTTTCATGGTTTCTTCAATGACGCTCTCCTCCAGATCAAACTTCATCTTTCTTGGTGCTTATTTTACTGGTGGAAAACTTGGATCAATGGCGAGCTTGTGCACTGCTACTTCTGTGTCAAGCTCCGACATCTCCTTATAGCTCCATGCGAAACAGTCAATATACTCCACAAGAATGCTTTGAATGGCTTCTTTCTCTTCTTGAGTTAGTTGTGTACTTAAGAAAGTGGGTTTTGGATCATCCTCACTTCCCAAGTTGATTTCCACCAACTCATCAATTGTCGCTTGCCCTCCGTCTTTGAGCTGAGGGGGTGCATCTTTCAATTTTACATCTTTCACGAGATGATCATCTGTTACTTCTTCAACTGGATTTTTATCCCTTGTACTCGACCCTTCAATAGCTGACACCATGCAACATTCATATACTCGCTCATCTTGAAACCCAAGACCCTTCTTACTCAAGCCTTGGCCTTGCATAGCAATTTTAAAAGGATGCCAAAGCCTCTCAAAGAGAATATAGCTCTGCCTTTTCGAATGCTTCAACTAACTCGGCTTGCTTTTATTAATTTTTCTTAGCTTAGGAGGATAGTAATCTGGAATCCTCAAGGCCAAGGTTCTTCATCGTCCAACGATTTGCTCACTAAAAATATCTTCATCATTGATTTATTGGGACTGAGACTTATATAAGAGAATCCCTCTCTCCTCTTGATGGTGAGAAGGCACATGGAAGGTAATGAGCCGCTCTACCGAGTTAACATGCAACTCATTTAGGGCATTGTAAAGGCCCCCGGTATTTTTGTAACATATAGAGAGCTTTCAACCGGAACTTCATCATCATCATCATCTTCTTTTTTAATTGGTAGGAATGAAATTTCTTCTCCGTCAGAACCATCTCTTCCAAAATGCAGGCTCCTCTTGTGATGACAAGCAGTTGAGTGAGTAATTTGTATGTCTTCATGATTTTTTCTTTTTCGGAAGACTTTGTGTCACTTCCAAAGTGCGGTTTCAAAGGCAGAAATGAAACCTTCTTCTGAGTGAGCTTAGTATTTTTAGAAACTTTCATGAGAGCATCATCTTTGGCTGCAGAAATCTTGCCCCTTTTTGTGTATCCACAAAATACCGTGCATCTTCATAGTTGATTTCATGCATACCAAATGGTTGAATCTCTCCATCTATGCGGTATACATCATCATCCTTCATATACTTCAAACATTGATGCAAAGTGGAAAGAACCACATAGTTTTCATGTAGCCATGGTCTTTCCAACAATGCTCTATAGGAAGCATCAGTGTTGATAACATGAAATTTCACTTCTGATGTCAGCTTCCCAATCTTAAAAGGGAGAGTAATTGACTTTCAGGGCTTTTGACTATCGTTTGGTTAAAGCCTTGGATAATAATCTTTTCAGCTGATAGGTGATATGTCTCCAACGCCAAGGCATGCAAAGTCTTTAGTGTCATCGACGTATCTTGATGAGCTACGGATCAATGAAGATTCGATTGACTCTTGTCCCATCATAAGACCTAGTAACATATAAGGGTCTATTGTGCTCCTTTGTCCCCAACAACAAGTTTTTCTTTGAGAAATTAATCGCCAGAGAACCAACAGTGCAGTAGAGACTCTCCGCCATATGAACTTCACAGAAATAAGCTTGGTATTCTTCCGGGTTTTGCGTAAGACATGAATCAATATGTCTCCGAGCTCTCAGTGACATCATCGACGATCAAAAACACTTAGTTGAGCTAGAATCTTCTTCAAGTGGGCAATAATATTGTAATATTGTGTCTTCGAAGTAGAAGTCTTGCGTGGTTGCACAATGTCTTCATTTATGTCAATCACCTTCTCTTTCCCTTTATCTTTAGTGGCACGTGCTTGCTTAAGAAGCTTTCGCACGTTATTAATCATTCGAGGATCTTCTTCCTCATCTTGGCGGGTGCACCCATTATCATGCCTTTCTTTGATTGTTAAGGCATAATATGTACCTGACATCTCAAAATACTCCTCAGGTAGGTTTATGGCACCTGACTTGAGTACTTTATGTAACCAGCTCTTGAAACCATTACAATATTCCAGTGTATGCCCTCTCAAATGATGAAAAGGACAATGCTCAGGATGATTTTTCATATTTGTTGTAGCATCCCTTCTCTTCTTTAGAAGCAATACCTCTTCTTCCACCATCTTCTGAAATAATTTTTGAATTTTATCTCTTCTTATGGAAAAGCTCCCAACTCTTACATTGCTTAGAAGATGAGATGTTCTTTCTTCCCCCATGTCAACTCTTCGATCTTCACTATGCTGAGGATGTGTCTCCTCTTGAAAAGAAAGATTCACAGGTTCTATAATTCCAGACTCATTCCAAGGGGCATCACTATCTGGAATATGTGGCTTTCGATGAGTAAGGTCATATGTCACCTCTTGGATGAAGGATGGAATTTCTTCATATGGCATCACCTTTCTAAGTATTTTATATCTAGGTGCTCTTCTTCATTTCTCCTTTGGATAATGCTGATTTGTTTGATAAGATTATGTTGAAGCTTCCTGCAACCTCGCATTCGCCATTCGAACCCTTTCCTTAAAAGTTTGTTTCTTTTTCTGCTTTTACTCACATATGGTCTCCCATGTCGATCATATAAGCGATCGGTCTGAGAATCATCCTCATCTAGATA
>NC_052477.1:10924336-10965063 GCF_009730915.1 Dioscorea cayenensis subsp. rotundata | reverse complement strand
CCGAGGTAGTCATGGTTGGGGTCGATAAGGACCCAAAACCTAGATTCATGATCCGGCATGGTATACTGCCTATAATTTGTATGGAAATCAGCAGACACCCAAATCAACTGTCACATACAGATACTACCCATACTGCAAGACGTGGTAGTATGAAATCTCGCTTTGCCTAAGAAATGATAAGGCCCTTGTTCTCCATGGGCTTCCTGTGTCTCTACAAAGCAAATAATAGATTTATTGCTAAACTAAATCAAACCTCACAACATGCAAAATTTAATAATGATATAATGAAGAAAATATCCATACTTTATTAATTTATCACAATGAATAATCACCTGAAGTCAAATAATCTGGGTTAGCTAACATAGTCCAGACTAGTTTAATCTCGAATCACACACACATACCCTGACCTGAAAGTCCATCTACCGAGAGACTATTAATTGTAGGAGCGATAAAGGCTTTATGACAAGAATACAAGATTCTTTCATTTACTTGTTAATACTTTCCCGTGATTTTATCACTAATACAAGGAGTATTTGTGTCACATGGAGGGCTATGAGACAAAGATGTAAGAAAGAGTTAAAGTAGATCACAGCAATTTAGTCGATGAACTTAACAAAACCAAGATACAAGTCGCGGGCTTCAAAGAGATGTAAGCAACCGTTATGCCTTTAAAAATATGCAAAATGGAGTAAGCAGCGTTGAACTGATTTTTAGCACCTTTGTGGCTTAATTGCGACATTGTGAGACCTCACATGGAGCAAGAATTAGGTTTACATCTAGGAAGAGGGTTTATCACTCGATCCCTAGAACTCCACTGCAGATTCTATACAAGTCGTGGTGTTCGGATTGCCTCGATTTCTCACGACGCGGGACATCGTATAGAGAGTTGAGCGCTGCTGACTTTAGATTTGGGACCGTGTATCGAAGGTTTCCATGACTAAATTAATGCATTAATTAGGAAGCATATTAGTCGTTGACTACTTGCGGCTTGATCGGCCTAGGTGGAATAATATTCGATACTCATTTTATATCGATCGCCCTTATCTCTCTCATTTACTTGTGCTTCTCTTTCTTGTCTTTTCTTTTATTCTTTTACACTACATATTATCAACACAATCATTTTATTTTCCACTTGGTTAAGTAGCAATTTATGTACTCTCTTATTCCCTACTCCCCTGTGGATACGGGCACCCCACTCCACGATTACTGATAGACGACAAAGCACATGCCTTTAGGGTCCTTGCTCATATTTTGGCACCGGCTACTGAGCAGAAGCATTTAGTAGACACTTTCAGCACTTTGCTTCTTAGCTATTCAATCATTTTATCTCTATTTCACATCACTTTATTCTATCATCATTGCTACTCTTTTCTTTCGTTATAGCTCTAGGTTTAGCGAGTCCGAGGGATACACAAATTGTTGAAGGAGACTCCCAAGCTTGAGCCAGAACACTTAGAAAGAAAGCGGAAAAGAACCCTTATCTGAGAACAGTCAATCCAGTCGAAGAGTATAGGTCATGCCGGTTAGATAATAATGGCATCGAACGAGTAATGTAGCACGAATTAAATCTCGATTACGCTTATACCTCGGTTTTGGGCACTGTGCAGATAGTCGACCCCGATTCATGAGCCCGAACTGAGCTAAATGGGCAGATTCATCCAAATGATCGATTAACTGATCCGGTGTATTTCAATGGTTTCGCGACGAGGATCGAGACCACCATATGCGTACAACTTCTTTCGACGTCTGTGATATCTTTGAAGATTAACGGTCAGAGGCGGATGATCCTATTAGATCGAGGGCTCTCCATTCTCTCTTAAAGGGAAGTTAACCAGCGCCGGCTTCATTCCTTACACTTAAAAGCATCCATCACGACTTGGAATGAGACGGTCGAAGCCTTTGTTTTCTGGGACACTTTCCTCCGTAGGGTGCGCGCCAAGTTCGAGTAAGCAGATATCGCTCGCTTTGCTGCGATGGAACTGGAATCATTGTGTTTTAGACATGAGAGCTGGTGATCTCTATGCAGAGTCGCCCACAACACGGATTTTCCAGACGGACGATCATTCAAACTTTCTATAATGGATCGAATCACTAGGTACAAGGCAATTTGCCATGAATGCTCTACTTGTAAGAGGTATAACGGGAAACAAAACCCGGAAGAAGCCCTGATCACCAGTAGAAGATAATGACTCATGAATGCTTATCGGTGGAATGCATGTGAAAAGGGTAAAGGCCGGACTTTCATAGAACACGCAGCGAGTCACTTCCCTTCATGCGTCCCAAAGTGGAATTATCGAACAAGAAGTTAGATCTTCTAACTTTTTATAGATCGTCTGTCATCACTACTCAGCAGGTTGCTCGCGAGTGGCACACGCTCCAACCGATTTCCCTATTTCTATTGGAGATGCATCTTCATCGAGCAAGTTGATTATGGAAGTAGTAATGCCACGTAGGAACTGAGGCAACCTGTATATAGTAATGCTACTAATCGGCTGGAAGAACCACCCCAATTTTTCATGGAGTAACAACCAAGGATAGCAGAAGGCCATAACACCCCGAGTTTCCAACAACAATAAGCCCCAACCATAGAGAATCAATTTTAGATTTGGAGACCCGGATGAGCGTTTATTTAGAGAAAGCTTTGGACGTTGCTGCAAATGCTCAGACAATCGGTTTCAAGGCTTAGCGAGTCAAGCTACTTGGCAACCCACGCACCGCTTCATCAGCACAATCTCAGGAGCAAGTAAAGGCAAATTCACCGGCCTCTATGCGAGGAGAGTCTCAAGGGAGTCTACCTAGCAACACCAATACTAATCCCGAAAACAAATTGCAGAAGGCGTGAATTCTGAGAAGTGGTTGTGAATTTGAAGGTAGACTTCCTAGTGAGAAGACCAATGTTAAAGACCAATGAATGCGATGTGTTCATTCCATATGTTAAGCATTACTTTTCTCAGGTTTTCACACTAAGATGTGTGTTTGGTATGCTACTTTTATCGCGAGTAGGGTCGTGAGGCCGAGTACGAAGGAAGCCACGCCTAATGTGGATCATAATGCACCTATTTTGGGAGAAATCTTGCTAAGGTTCAATACGCCATGACGTCGCCAAAAGGTGAGATGCTAGTAGTGCTCATGCCAACCTCCTCGCATTCGGTTGCAGCACATCCATTTGGAGGGGCGACAAAAGTGCGGTCACACTCAAGCATTCCGTTATGCACATCGGAAAGCAGTAGCTCCACCAACACGTATATCATCGAAGAAGCTAAGTTGATTCACCACGTAGACGTGTGCCCATTCTCGCAAGTTACCTCGGCTGAAAATATGGAATTGGGAGATTATTGGTCGTAGTGACCTGGCGAAACGTGCAGCACCCAGCAACAAAGTAGCACACGCTTTCGTAAGCGACTTTCGCTCACAACCGCCGCGAAATCGTGAGAAAGCAGAGGGATCCACAGCGTGTGGAAATTATCCACGCCTGTGGTGGAGGGAAATTCATAGTGACGGGCGCAGTATCGCCCACGCGTGTGTCTCTGATTCGGCTATTTAAAGCGTATCACTCGTCTTTGGTATTCTTTTTCTCCATCTTTTCCCCAGCTGATGTAGAGGGCTTCTGGCTAGGGGTTTCGAGGTGTACTGGCTAGGTTTTGGAGAGGTTTCTACGGCTCCAAAATCATGCATCGCTTGGAAGAAGGTTATCGGGAGAGCTGGCGTCGAGCATCGATCCGGCGAGGAGGTGTATCCTAGGCGAGTACAAAGGATCGCTGTGTGAGCAGAGGACTCTCACAAGACCATCGACATGACCATCAGAATTTTTATGGATTCATTGCTTTTACATTGATTTCTTTGATCGATTCTGGTCCAATGCGTGAGCCCTAAACCCCAGTGGGTAGTGCGTGATTGAACCCTAGGATGTATTCGTTTTCATTGAACCTCTGTATTATGCTGAAATAAATTGATGTTTATTGTGAGTTCCAACCTTGAATACTTGATTGGATGAACATTTCCTAGAGTGACACTAGGGTTGAGAGTTCTTGTTGGTAACCTTGTGGTGGGTGACTACACCACGAGTGCTTAGACAAAAGCTAGGTTGGAGAGTTGTGAGAGGTGAGTGGGAGAGGTCAGGCGTCCCCTTTTTCCTCCGATGTGATAAATTCTACCTCCGTTCCTCGAGTTCTTTCTGGCGTAATAGAGTGAGTGGTCTAAGGGATGAATCTCATCTGGGGCTTAGTTGGCGTGAGCAGGTAGGCCGTTGATGGGATCTTAGTATCTAGGGCTTAATTGTGGTTGGGACGCTCTTCCTAGACCAAGGTTAGGTCTATAATTAGGAAGAGATTTATCACCTGAAATCCCTAGAGCTCATTGCAACTTTATTCGAGTGAGAGGAGGGTTGTTACTTGAGTTTTGTAGCCGAATTCTATTCTTTCATTCTCATTTCGTCGGTAAGCTTCTCTTTCTCTTTTCTGTGAAATCTTCATTTATTTTGCAGCAGAGCACATCATCTTCACTCAGCGATAAATAAATGTACGACAGAATCGAGCAGGCGACACTGAGGTGTCTTTACCTACTTTGTTCTTATTTTTGTATTTTATTTTTGCATTTTATTTTGGACTTTTATACTCCGAAAGGATCTTCCTTCTGAGTTTATCTTTTATTGTTGTTTTGAGTTGTATTCATTTCTCTATCTTTTATATACTTGAGTAGTTTTTGTTTATTGGAAGCTTCTTAGAACCCCTTGTGTATGGATTTGCGATGGTCTTGGACATATGGGGTGAGAACTAGTCATGGACACACGACTAAGGTGCTTTTTGCGTGATGTGCTTCATAAACCCGTTGGAACACTCCTCTGAGGTTTAGCTCATCAAATGCAACACTAGGAGTCGGGGGTATTGTTTTGATTGACTTCTCCCAAATATATTCTTGATTTATTTACATTATTAATGAGCTTGCATGGTACATTCAGGGGACAATGCACAACTTAAAACGTGTGGGAGTTTTCATAGTGCACATGTCTTTTATAGTTTTGATTGATATACATGCTCACATAGCCAATGGCAGTTCACCTTAGTTGCAATGATTGTATTCTTGAGTTTTAGGAGAATTTTTAACATTGAATGTTCTCATGCTCTAGTTTTTACTTGTATTTCTAGGAATTTTTGCCCGATTGACACTAGTTGCACTACTCGCTCAATAAACTCTTTTGGAAACTCAAGTTTGATGTTAAAGGGACTAGTTATAGTTGTTCCTTTTTGTTAATAGTGATGGGGAGAAAAGAAGAACAAAATAGTTTTATTATTTAGTTGTGCTTGTTGGGTGGAAGAGTTACCACCCTATTGAGTATGAAGCCTACACCTAAGTCGGATACTAAGTTATGTCCTAATGAGAGAAGAGCTACCTCATAGAATAAGTTGAAAGCTAGCAGCGAGAAAGAGCTACAACCTTTAAAAGGTGTGAAAGCCACCTTAGGCCGCTTTAGAAAGGGACTACCTTAGAGGATGTGTGAAGCTACACCGTCTTGTCTAATTTTTGTTTCTTTGTGTAGATAAATAAGTCTCTTTATAGTTAGAACTTTTGAGGAGTATACTTTTGGGTTGACTAGGTGAGTTTACAACTTTCGATTTGAGTTTATTGTCCTTTTTATTCAAGTTTTTAGCTACAGACATTCATTTTCTTATTTAGTGTTGAATTTCCCTTTCTTGTAGAATGCTCTCTTTGCACACTTTGGTGAACCTAAAGGCCAAGCATTTCCAATATTTCCTTCGTCTATGCTTGATGTTTAATTTTTGCTTGAGGACAAGCAAAAAGCTTAAGTGTGGAGAGTTTGATAAGTGCTTGTGTGATAAGTAGGAAGTATCTTTCCTTATGTTGAGGCATTACTTTTATCAGTTTTAGCACTAATACTTGTGCATGATACTACTTTCGTACATATAGGTTGTGGTAGCTAATGTTAGAAGCCCAATGTAGATCATGAGCGCTACTATTTGGAGGCGGAAAAACTTGAGGAAGGATCAAAGCGCAAAAGACATAAAAGTCGGGTTCAAGATCTGCAGATTGTGTGCCATCCTCCATATGTTCAAGCCATTATAATGAGTTGGAGGGCAAGAAATGGAGGTCACATTTGCGTATCCCAACTTGTGCAATGATAGCAAGATCTTCACCAATGAACCCGTTTATTGAAGAAGCGACGTGGACTATGGCATAAATGTGTGCCCATATATGTCGCTCGATGAAAAATGGTTAGGAGTGTTTTGCGAGATGATAAATCACTCTAGTGATTTATTGTAGTAATTCTTCTGTTCACAACTGTGAAAAATCAAAATTCGTAGAGAATCTACGGGAGTGTGGAACATCCACCAGTTCGTGTGCATGCCCGATTCGAGCCCTATTTAAAAAGCCGTCGACCGATTTCAGAGCATCCTTTTTCCCATCTTTTCTCCATCTTTTTGAGAGCCGAGCGACTATGGTTTTAGAGTGTTTTGTCAGTGCTTTTGGAGTGGTTCTCGGCGATCCAACACCGTGATTCTCTTGGAAGATAGTTATTGGGGGAGCTTTCGTCAGCACCGATTAGGCGAGGTGTCCCCTAGGCTTGATAAGGGGGCCTTTGGAGAAGACGAGGCTACTCCACAAGACCATTGATTGCTTTCCAGCAAGTGTACAGGATCGCCAAGTAATACCTCATGTAAAGACGCGAGGATTGTATTCCAAGGGGCTAAGGATCTCCTATCACTCCTTTTCGACCTATTATCTAACCTACAATCTTGAGTGATGGAATTTACTCCACTAGATGCAATTAAAACTAAATATAAGATTGCCAACAAATTAGAGAGAACAAGCAATGAGCAAGCAAAATTAATAATGTAATGCAAAGGCCTATGGATGTGGATCCCCTTGAGGGTCATCATGACACATAAATGAAGAACAAAAGTTGCAAGGGTAATTTTGGATCGAGAGATTTCAAGATTAGAACAACTCCAATTTCTCGGCGATTGAACCCTAATCCCTATACTGAATGTTGATAGAAATTTCTTCCAAGTCCCCATTCCTAGGATTGCATTAAGTTCGGGAAATTTCAAAATAGTGTTAAACTCATCCTAAGTTCACCCCTAGAACACGGAGGGCTACTAACACCCAATTTCTCAGTGTGTTGACACAAGTAACCTCTTCTAATCCATTCATGATTTAATACATGCGAGTCAGGTCACATCTACATGTATAACTCATAAAAAGAACTATGGATTTCTCCTTAGTGTAGACTCTTAGCATATGGATTAAATCTCAAAATCACCCCAAACATTGAATTAATAAGCAATCATCCAAAATACATGATAAAACCCCCCAAGGTTCACCGACATCCGGTGGCCTTGGGAATGCCGTATGACGCTTACTCTAGCCACGGGTCTCCTTCCTTCAAATGGTTGTAGATCTTCCCTTGAATGATGATATCTTTTTGCCTTGGGAGCCTTTGACCTTACCCTTAGATGATCTCCTTATTTCCTTACAATTCTTCTTCTTCCAGGTCAGCTAAGGTCTCCAAAGAAGTCTCAGAAGCCCTCTCAAAAACACTGCTCGAAAAAGTCCCCCATTTATGCCCTAGATATCGCAGATTTATACCCTTCACAACATATATGGGCTGTATTGGGGGCCGATAGCGGGCGCATGAAGTTGCGACGAGGTAGCTTTAAACAATCATTTACCCTTTCAGGTGTTTGCTAGTAACTAACACTACAATAACTCTGCTATATTAATTTTGGGACTGTTTTCTTCTTCTTTTCGCCCAAATGATATCCTCGTGTTCTCCATAGCTTTCCCATACACTACAAATCAAATAGTACATGATTAAGCACAAAACGGGCATCAATCCTCAATAAAATACATGCAAAGTGTATAAAATATATATAGGAAAATACCTACATTTAAACACTTATCAAATATCCCCACACTTAAGCGTTGCTTGTCCCCAAGCAAATAACTTGATACGACCGAATATGCGTATAAACCGCAAGTGCATGAGTGTCGAAGTAATAAATCCCAAGTGAGTGGGTATACGTATCCACAGAGGAATACTAAATAGAAACACAATGATTGCTATCTAACTACTGATGAGAATAAATCGATGGTATGATGAATGAGATTCATATAAAAGAGATAAAAGAAATAAGAACGAGAGGTACAATAACATTGAGAGATAAGGTAATCGATATAAATGGGGTACTCGGATATTGTTTTGCCTAGGACAATCGTTTCAAGTTTAGAACAAACTATTATGCTTCCTAATTAATGCATTAATTAGTCATGGAAATCATTCATCACGGTCCAAAAACCTAAGGTCAGCAGCTGACTAACTCTCAGTCACGATGTCCGGTGGAGAAATCGAGATAATCTCAACACTCATGCTTGTATAGAATTGCATGGAGTTCTAGGGAGTTTCAAGTGATAAACCCTCTTCTATATCTAGACCTAACCCTTTGGTCCGGTGAGAGGTCCCTAGTCACAATTAAGACCTAGGTGCTAAAATCACTTCAATGCTTCACTCCGTTGCTTATGAACTAAGCCCCAGTGGAAGGTCATCCCTTAGCCCGTTCAGTCTACTATAACCGCAAAAGAACCCAAGGAAATGAGTAGGATAAATCACGTCAAAGGGGAAAGGGGACGCTCTGCTATCTCTCGACTCACCCTCTCAACCCTCTCCAATCTAGCTTTGTCTAACACTCATGGTGTATCACTCACTCACAAGGGTTACCAAGATGAACTCTCAACCCTAGTATCATTCTAAGGGAGCATTCAATCAATCAAATATTTAAGATTATAACTCAATTAAAATATTAATTAAGGAGAGCATAATAAAAGGTTTAATGAAACAAATACATCCTAGGGTTCACAAATCCAAGTACCCACTAGGGGGTTTAGCTCTCCATGGAGCTAGTTACAATCTATAATGAAATCAAATGTAAAAACAAGTAATCCATAGAAAAACCCCTTGGTAGTCGTGTCGATGGTCTTGTGGAGTGGCCTCGTCTCCTCCAAAGGTCTCCTTGTCTGGCCTAGGACACACCTCGCTTCATCGGTGGCGACGAAAGCTCCCCCAATAACCTTCTTCCAATTGGAGCGCATTGTTAAATCAGTAGAACTACTCTAAAAGCCTTACCAAAACCTCTGAAAACCCTAGCCGCAGCCCTCTCTCAAGCTGGGGAAAAGATGGACAAAAAAATGCTGAAATTAGGTTTGAAATCGGCTTTAAATAGGGCTGGAATCGGGCATCCACACGCCCATGTGGATTCTCCACACGGGCCTATGGAAATTCCGCATGGGCGTGGATAATTTCCACATGCCCGTGTGGATTCTCTGAACTTTACTTTTTAGGCCGGCAATGAACAGTACTTACTTCAGTGAATTGCTACAATGTTTTACTCTGATTGCACGCTATAGTACCATCCCAAAACACTCCCGAATCCATACTTTCGTCGAGGTAGCGTGAGCGGAGCGCGAGGTTTACGTCGTAGATTGCTTTACTTCTTTAATAAACAGCTTCATTGGTGAAGATCTTGCTATGAATGCACAAGCCAGTATACTCGAATGTGAGCGCCCTTGTGCCCCTCAAACCATCATGCTAATTTGAATGCAAGAAGGTTTGCACACATTCTTGCATCTTGAACCCGACTTATGTCTTCGCATTTGAACCTTCTCAGAGTTTCCTCCAAATAGTGCGTTCACAATCTACATTGATTTCTTTCTTTACCATTCGGCTTCACAACCCTATATGCATGAAAGTAACATAAATGCACACATATTAGCGCTAAAGCCCGATAAAAGTAATGCTCATCATAAGGAAAGAACACTTTGCATCCTTATCACACAAGCACTTATCAAACTCCCCCACACTTAAGCTTTTGCTTGTCCTCGATTAAAAACATTGAAGTATAGACGAAGGAAATATGGACGTGCTTGGCCTTAGGTTCACCAAAACATGCACAAAGAGCATTCTACAAGTAAGGGAAATTTCAACATTAAAAATGAAAAATCAATGCTCTAGCTAAAAACTCGAATCAAAAAGGACAACAAACCCGAAATCATGTAAGTGTGTGTAAACTCACTCAAGTCAGCATAAAAGAGTATACGCCTCAAAGTTCTAAGTATAAAGGGACTTATTTATCTACACAAAACAAAAATTAAAAATGGTAGTAGCTTACACATCCTCTAAGGTAGTCCTTTCCAAAGCGGCCGCTAAGGTGGCTTTCACACTTTCGAGGTAGTAGCTCTTTCTACTGGGGTGGTAGCTTTTACTCATCGTATGAGAGAGATCTTTCTCTCATTAGGGCATAACTAGTATCCGACTTCTGAGAGTAGCTTCATACTTCATAGGTGGTAGCTCCTTCCACCCAACAAGCACAATTAAATAATAAAACAATTTTGTTCTTTCTTTTTTTCACAATTACAAAAGAAACAACTATAACTAGTCCCTTTAACATCAAACTTAAGTTTCCAAAAGAGTTTTTAAAGAGTGAGTAGTGGAACAAGTGTCAATCGGGATCCTAGAAATTCAAGCAAGAACTAGAGCATGAGAACATTCAATGTTAAAAATCTCCACGAACTCAAGAATACAATCATTACAACTAAGGTGAACCGCCATTGGCTATATGAGCATGTATATCAATCAAAACTAATATAAAAGGAGATGTGCATTATGAAACTCCTCCCCACACTTAAGTTGTACATTATCCCCAATGTACACATGCAAGCTTACTCATAATATATCAAACAAGAATATATGTGGGAGAAGCAATCAAAACAATACTCCCCTGACTCCTAGTGTTGCATTTGATGGAGCTAAATCCTTGGGAGTGTTGTTCCAATGGGTTGTGAAGCACACACGGCCAACTACCGAAGCACCTTGGCCGTGTCCATGACTAGTTCTCAATTCCCATACTGACAAGACCATCTGCACGCATACACAAGGGGGTTTCATGAAGCTCAATAAACAAAAACAACTCGAGTATATAAAAGATAGAGAAATGAATACAACTCGAAACAACAATAAAAGACAAACTCAGAAGAAAGATCCTTTATGAGTAAACAAGTCCAAAATAAAATGCAAAAATAAAATATGAAAATAAGAACAAAGAAAGTAAAGACACCTCAAATTAGTCGATTGTCAGCTATGGTGAAGATGATCTTTGGTCTTTTGCAAAAATGAATAAAAGATTGGGCGAAGAAAAGAGAAAGAGAAGCTTACCGACAAAATAAGAATGAAAGAATATAAACCAGCCAGAAAATTCAACAACCCTCTAAAAGCGACGGTGAGAGGTCGGAAATTACAAGGAAACATTCTCGAGAATGTTTGGGAGTGAAAAGATGAAAAAAGGAAAAAAATAAATTTATAAAGAGAAAACCACGACCTTTTTTTGAGTTACAGTACATTCACACTGGAGTGTGGAAATTACCCACACCCGTGTGACTCCACAGGAGAGACCCACAGGGGCAAATGCACACCCTATGGTTTCTCGGGATGACACTATTTACTTCTGAATGCATCCACATGGGCGTGCGAAAAATTTCCACGCCCAGTGCACCGACCTCGAGGCGAGGCGCATGCCACAATGGATTCTCACTGCCTAATAGAGAAAATTCTCTAAGTGTTTCCTGCGCCCGTGGATCCTCTTGGGCAATTCCAGGGGATAGGCCTGCACGCATGTCTTCTTGGGATGGAGGAGAAATTCTCTACAAAAGAACCACTGCAGGCGTGCGTAAATTACCCACTTCGTGTGTTTGTTGGCGAGAATCATCCCAGGAGTGAGTCAACACCCCTGTGTCTTCTCGGTAAAAACCTCTAAGTCTCTGCAGGGAAACACACGCCTTTGTGAAAATTCCACACAGGCATGGACCATCACAAAGTCGCTCATAGGGGTGACTCCACGCCCTTGTGTCGTCTCTGGATAAGCTTTGAGCAGCATGCGCCCATGCGGAAATTCCACGCAGGCGTGTGTTTTCTCTGAGACAATTAGAAAACTTTCTGAGGCTCTCGAGGAAAATTCACGAACATAGATATACACTCAGAGCCTTCCTAATAATGCAATTTTAACCAGAGAAAACACAAAAAAAACACACTCAAACGACCTAGATTCTTCACTACACATGATTATGCACATGATAACACCACAATGTCCAAAAGAAAATCATAGCAAAAGCATCTAAGAATCAAGACACCAACACTTAAAGCCTTATTCATGTAAATACTAACTAAAAACTAGAAAAACATTAAAAACTTGGGTTGCCTCCCAAGAAGCCCTTGTTTTACGTCACTTAGCTTGACGCACCTCTTCCTTATCTTATGGAGGCTTGAAAGGAGTATGTTCCTCCCGACTAGACATTGCAAAGCTACTTCCTTTAAACCAAAAATCTACTTGCTAGGTTGGAATATTTGATGGAGAGTCCAGCCATCTTACCTTTGGCCTCCTAGGAAATAATTTGGGTTGGAATTGTCCAAGCTTAGCACAGGTGGGTCATTGGATGGCTTCAATCTCCTACCCACATCTTCTTTCAAACCCAAAATCTCTTTCTTAAAATTTATGAGTTGATCAATCCCAAAGAGGGGTGCTCATTCCATTACCTTAGGATTTACTTCTTCTTCAATTATAACTTGAAAACAATCTGTCTTTGCCGATCCTCCTTTTATCATTTCTTGCTCACAAACATATTGTCCATTCAAACAATCCTCACATTGAATGAAAGGTTCTTCTTGCATTCCCTCAATCTTGAGAACATCTTCTTCATTGCTGATCACTAGCACATCATCTCTATAAGAAACTTGAATTGCTTGCTCAAATGGTTGTTGTTCCTCGGAGAGTGTGTCAAGTGTCCCTCCTAATTGATGCTCTAGGTTTTTATATGAGGCTTCATGACATCTTAGTGGGGTCTCCATATTTTTGACACAGACATCAGATGCTTTAATAAAGTTAGCTAATACTCTTTGTAACTGAAGTGCATCCTCTCTGAGTATCTCACCCTTTTGACATTCCTCTTGAGGTGCTTCCCAATATTGTCCATCACTATTTCACAAGAAGTTTGGGTAGCCCTTTTCAATTGGATGATTTGTGTTGTAACAAGGAATGCTCTATTGTTGTGAAGCAATAATTCTATCAACTTGTTCACTCAGAGCTTCAACTTGAGAATATAGAGCAATGAGCAGATCAATCATCATTTAAACTAATTGGAAGAAAAAGTAAGACATGATAAAAAAAACAAATGAGAATGATGGAAGAATAAGAAAGTGTGGAATAGAATAAATGATAAATAGCTAAAATAGAAAAGTGCAAAGTGTCTCTAAAACACCTATTCCCTGGCAACGGCACCAAAAACTTGATAACGCCCCTTGCGTATGCCCCGCAAGTGCACGGGTGTCGAAGTAATAAAATCCCAGGTGAGTGGGTATCGTATCGATAGGGAATAGTGAATAGAAACACAATGATTGTTATCTACCTATGATGAGAAAAAATTGATGGTATGATGAATGAGATTTATATAAAAAGAGATAAAAGAAAGAAGAACGAGAGGAACAATAAAATTGAGAGATATGGCAATCGATATAAATGCGGTACTCGGATATTGTTAGGCCTAGGACAATCGTTTCAAGTGTAGAACCAAATATTATGCTTCCTAATTAATGCATTAATTAGTCGTTGAAATTCTTCAATACACGGTACCAAACCTAAGGTCAACTGTTACTAACTCATGATGTCCCGGTGGAGAAATCGAACAAACTCAACACCTCACACTTGTATAGAATTGCATGGAGTTCTAGGGATTCCAAGTGATAAACCCTCTTCATATATGTAGACCTAACCCTTTGGTCCAGGTGAGAGATCCCTAGTCACAATTAGGCCCTAGGTGCTAAAATCACTTCAACGCTTCACTCCGTTGCCTGTGCAACTAAGCCCTAGCGGAAGGTCATCCCTTAACCCGTTCACTCTACTATCACAGCAAAGAACTTAAGGAAATAGAGGTAGGATAAATCACGTCGAAGGGGAAAGGGGATGCTCCACTACCTCTCGACTCACCCTCTCAACCCTCTCCAATCTAGCTTTGTCTAAATCTCGTGGTGTGTCACTCACTCACAAGGGTTACCAAGGTGAACTCTCAACCCTAGTGTCACTCTAAGGGAGCATTCAATCAATCAAACATTCAAGATTGGAACTCAATTAAAACATCAATTAAGGAAAGCATAATAAAAGGTTTAATGAAACAAATACATCCTAGGGTTCTCAAATCCAAGCACCCAGTAGGGGGTTTAGCTCTTCATGGAGCTAGTTACAATTAACAATAAAATCAAATATAAAAACAAGTAATCCATAGAAAAACCCCTCGGTAGTCAAGTCGATGGTCTTGTGGAGTGGCCTCATCTCCTCCAAAGGTCCCCTTGTCCGGCCTAGGACACACCTCGCCGGATCGGTGCCTACGAAAGCTCCCCCAATAACTTTCTTCCAAGTGGAGCGCGTTGTCGAAGCCATAGAACTACTCCAAAAGCCTTGTCAAAACCACTCAAAACCCTAGCCACATCCCTCTCTCAAATTGGGGAAAAGATGGACAAAACAAATGTTGAAATTGGGGTTGAAATCGGCTTTAAATAGGGCTGGAATCTGGCATCCACACGCCCCTGTTGATTCTCCACAAGGGCCTGTGGAAATTCTGTATGGGCGTGGATAATTTCCACACGCCCGTGTAGATTCTCTAAACTTCACTTTTTTGGCCGGCTGTGAACAGTACTTGCTACTGTGTTTTGCTGCAATGACCTGCTGCAGTACCGGCCCAAAACACTCCCGAATCCATGCTTTTATTGAGGTAACATAAACGAACACATGTTTACGTCGTAGATCGCTTTGCTTCTTCAATAAACGGCTTCATTAGTGAGGATCTTCCTATTAATGCAGAAGACAAGATACTCGAATGTGATTGCCCTTGTTCCCCTCCAAACCAGCGTGCTAATTTGAAAACAAGGATATTTGCATACATTCTTGCATCTTGAACCCGACTTATGTCTTCGTGTTTGGACCTTCTCATGATTTTCTCCAAATAGTGCGTTCACGATCTACATTGGCTTCTTTCTTTACCATTCGGCTTCACAACACTATATGCATGAAAGTAACATAAACAAACACATATTAGTGCTAAAACCTGATAAAAGTAATGCTCATCATAAGGAAAGAACACTTCACATCTTTATCACAAAAGCACTTATCACAACTCGTAAAAAACAAAGAGACTTATAAGTGGCTCAATGCATTACCTCTTGCTCAAGCAAGTATAAGAATCCAAAAGCAATGGACAATGATAAATAAATATTGAGTTATAGTCAATAAGAATAATTAAAATTAACTGTCTCACCCCTTATATGTTAGTCCCGTGTAAGTGAATCCTATATTTCGTTTGCCCTGATCTAGTCTAGCCTAAGGACTTTAATCAGTATAGCTCTAGATGCTAATCACTCCACATACAAAGAATACTAAGTCTTAAACTACTAAGTGCTACTTCAATGGCTAAGTAAGATCCTTCTAATTCTATAGCTTGAAACTGAATCCTCTTTCTTCTCAAAATCTCTGGTAGGTACTCAAAAAGATCACTAGGGTTTTTATTTTCATTTCAACATTCATCATTTCATTTTTTTTCCAAGTCCGGCTAACTTATACTTGTACCAAAAATCATTTTTGAAATCTTTCCGGAGGGTGCACATGTCTGGTTAGGGTACAAGAGCCACCCAACTACTCAATTACGTCTACATAGATGCATTCATGCTTCGATGAGCGAGAGGAATACTGACAAAGACTCATTTTTTTTTACACTCACCCTAGATCACATCTTCAGAGTACTCTACATGCCAAAAAATTGGGATTAGCTCAACAAGACTTAGAAGTTCTTAAGAATACCTTGAACGATAGAACTTAGTTTTCTAAGGCCAAGTACTCAAAGTAGTGTGTTAAGCATACAAGAGAGTTAGAGTAGTCACATTAGCTATTCCCAGGGTATCGACAAAGAATTTAGTGCACAAGACAATACTAGGGGTTAAACAGGATTCAATAAAGCATAAAAACAAGTAACTCACATCAAATATTAATCCAAGCTAAAAGAATCTTACAAGAATGAACAAAGCCATCATAGGTAACACTAGCATGTAAACAATGGTCCTAAGACATGAAATACACCCATCCCCACACTTACTGTTATACATTGCCCTCAATGTATATTAATCATGAAAAGCATGGTAGAATAAGCAATGAAAATAATAGAGGAGGGTGAAAACGAACTTCCCCAGTTCATCTTGTGCTCATCGTGAGGTATGACTCAACAAAAGGTGTGGTGAGTAATACATGTCTTGTCCGACCACCATTTCAAACTAGGAAAGCTCACCAAATTCCCATAATGCCCTGCGAGGCAAAATGGGGGCATCATCATTCCACAAAAATTTACAAATATAAAAACAAGGGAGAAACTAGGGAATAGTCAATAAAACACATAGATGAAATGAAAAAGAAGGTTCTACATCACAAGTTGGTAGGGTAAGAACCGTGCCAACTCATCAAAATAACAAACACACAAAACAAAGCAAACAACAGTAGATAATAAGTGTCCATGCTCAAAGGGTTGCTACTTATCACAGGTTGGTGGAGGTGGTGGTGGCATGGCTATAGAAGAAGTGGCTGCGGTATGCGAGGATGAACCTTGATACGAAGTGATAAATCGGTGAAAATCCTCTACGAGTCGACGCAATCCCGCAATAATCTGGTGAAGCTGGCCATGAATCTCGCGCTGCTCCTGACTCACAGCCTGAATCTCTCCCTTAATCCCCCTCAATCTCATATCAAAATGAGGCAATGAAGTGCCACCCGGGATAGGAGCAGGTGTGCCCTTAGGCTCTAACTCTGTGTGTACTGGCCCTCTCTGACTAGACTCTCCAGTGGCCGGGTGTCGTGTGGGTCTGCCACTCTCACCCTTGCTTGTCACCAAACCTATTGCTCATAGGATGGCCTTCTAGATGGGTGCTACACCTCCTAAAATGGTTATTCCTCGAGTATGCTCAAATAAACCCATGCCACGAATCAATTTGGTCACATAGGGCCCAGCAAATATGGCTTCTAATCTCGCATACTGTCCCTGGTGAAGGAATGCATCCGTAGCAAGGTGGCCAAGATGAGTGGGGTGCTACTCAATAATGCCAAACATCGTGTAAAGATCTGATTGTATGACTACCACGGTACTATCCGTCCGGCCCAATACAGATCGAGCAATCAAGGCATGAATGTATCTATGTGCTGGGTCTGTCATGTGTGAGGCTTTTCGGGTGATCTCACTATCGCTGACTGCCAAGGTTGCCTAATAGTGTTTCCTACTCACATCACTTGGGAAATCAAGCTTTAGGCAGTCACCAAGCATCAAATTGATAAATTAATCATCATATATCCAAAAATACTTGGCAAATTCCATGTGGTTCATCACATGAGATTTTTCAAAAGCTTGAAAATGGATGGTAGCACACTTCTTATCACACACGGAGTGAGAATCTTGTCGTGCCTCAAAAAGGCTCAAAATCTCCAAAGTTAATTGGCGAAAGGATGGTTCATCGATTGCAAATAGAATTTCCCAACAATTATGTGATAACCATCCTTTGACTTGATTTTCTAACCCAAGACTTTCCACAAGACCCCAATCAATGTAGCACACCGTTCCAAATGGTTTTGTCTTCAAAATATCATATTTCTCTCAATGATGTGCCAACTTGAAGACGGGTTCCTCGAGTGTATATAATGGTGTGGTGGTTCTTGGGCGTTTGGAGGAGAGCCTTTTGGTATTAGGCATCCCTACAACAAAGATAAACTTTGATCAAGCTTTGAGGGATTCAAGATAAATCAAAACAAGATACAAGAGATATGGAAAAAGGATGAAAAACCAAGGTATAGTGGCCATACGGCCGTATGGGGGCCATATGGTCACTATTCATGAGGCAAGAGCTTCCCCACATTTATGCAATCAAAAATCTTTTTACATAAATTCGAATGAAAATCCATCCATGACATTCACATCATCAAACCAAGAAAAATTGTTGCAAAATTCCACACAAAAGCTCCAAGAATGCAAAGACAATGAAAAAGAAGAAACTAGGGCATCAAAGAGCATACTGACAAAATCTTGAGAAAACTTGCATTAAACTTAAGGAAAACCACTAGATCGAAGTCTCCAATGGATGAGGAAAAGATTTAGGAGAAAATATGAGATGATTTGGCCAAGAAATGGGTGAGAAAGAAGAGAGAAAACCGGTGGAAAAAATGAAAGTAAATGAGTGAAAGAAAAAGAAGTGAGAGAGAGGGATATAGGCCAAAACCGGGCCATGCGGCCCCCATGTGGGTTGTATGGTGTCCGCATGGCCTGAGAGGTTTTCTTGGGTTTTTTTGGCTGGGGGGCAGACGGCCCCCATGCGGCCCCGTATGGTGGCCGCATGGGATAGAGCTGAGGCTATGTTTGGTGCCCCAAATGGCACAGACGGCCTCCATACGGCTTGTGGATGGCCGTATGACTACAATTTGCTCTCTAAACTCCAAAATTCTACTCTGAATGATGAAATAATGATACGGAAAGCTTTAAAACTTCTCCAAAATTGAATGAAATGAATAAAACCACGATCTAGCACATGAAATGACACCACAATACGAGTTTCTCAAGAAGGGCATGATTAAAACACAATAAAATCGATGAAAGCAATGTGCAAAGTGTGTGAGCATGAACTTATTCAAAATCAAACAAACTTAAGAAATACAAAAATAGAGATGAACTAAGACCTAGAATACAAAAAATGCAAGAGAATACCCCTGAATGCTTGGGTTGCCTCCCAATAAGCGCTTGTTTAACGTCACGAACCTGATGTACCTCATTACTTACCTCAAGGGGTTTCAAAAAGTTTGAAGCCACCCCCAATTGCCTTTGGAGTGTTGTTTCTTCCAGGAAAATTCAATGACAACAATGAAAAGACTTCAAATTGTTCATGCGTAGAGAGGGGTGAAAAATTTACCTTCCCTCCTTAAGGTATGGGATGATGAGGCTTGGTACCTTTCTTTTTCTCCCAAGAATTTCCCTCCATATTTTCTTCAACATTGATTCTTTTCTTACTTTTTCTTTAGCATTAGTGCAGGTGACAACGCCCCTGCATGTGACCCGCAAGTGCATGGGTTTGTCGAAGTAATAAATCCCAGGTAACTGGGGTATCGTATTCACAGGTAACTGGGGTATCGTATTCACAGGGAATCAATGATGGTGTGAATAAGATTGATATAAAAAGACTAAAAGAAATAAGAAACAAAGGCAAGATAAAATGAGAGAAAAGGCAATCGATAGAAATGGGGTACTCGGGCAATGCTCCCCCTAGGACTAATGTTTCAAGTGCAAGACCAACTATTATATCTCCTAACTAATGCCTTATGATTCATGGAAATCCTAAAATACACGGTCCCAAACCTAAAGTCAACCGTGACTAATTTTACACTATGCCCTAGCGGAGAAATCGCTCAGTCTCAACACCTCACATTGTGCAAAGTTGCATGGAGATCTAGGGATTCCAAGTGTTAAACCCTATTCCTATGTGTATATCTAACCCTTTGGTCCAGGCAAAAGACCCCTAGTCACAATTAAGTCTCAGATACTAAAGTTCACTTCAACACTTCACTAAGTCGCTCACACAACTAAGCCCCAGTGGAGTTCATCCTTTAGCACTTCACCATATTGTGACTGCAAAGAACTCTAGGAAATGGAGGCAGGATAAATCACACCAGAGATGAAAGGGGACACTCGGCTACCTCTCGGCTCACCCACTCAACCCTCTCCAATCTAGCATTGTCTAACCCTCATGGTGTGTCACTCATCCACACAAGCTACCAAGATGGACTCTCAACCCTAGTGTTATTCTAAGGGAGAAATCATTCAACAAGCATTCAAGATAGGAACTCAATTAAAAACATCAATTAAGAAAAGCATAATAAAAGGTCAATGAAACAATAACATCCTAGAGTTTACAAGTCCAAGTACCCACTAGGTGGTTTAGCTCTCCATGGAGGACAATACAATCAATAATAAAATTGAAAGTAAAAACAAGTAATCCACAGGAAAAAACCCCACGGTATTCATGTCGATGGTCTTGTTGAGTGGCTTCGTCCTCTCCAAAAGTCCCCTTGTCAAGCCTAGGGCACACCTCGCCAAATCGGTGCTGACAAAAGCTCCGCCGATAACTATCTTCCAAGAGAATCACGGTGTCAAAGCCAGAGAACCACTCCAAAAGCCTTGCCAAAACCTCTCTAAACCATAGCCGCATGCCTCTAAAAAGATGGAGAAGAGATGAGAAAAAGAATCCTGAAATCGGGCTGAAAAACGGCTTTAAATAAGCTGGAATCGGGCATCCACACCGGCTCGTGGATTTTTCCACACGCCCGTGGAATTTCTACACTGCTCGTGGAAATTCCACACACCCGTGTGGATTCTCCGGAATTTCGATTTTTCGCCAGTCGTGAACAAGAATCGCTACTGACTACCCCCACCAAAAACACTCTCGACTCCAATTTTCATCGAGGTAACATAAACGGGCACACGTTTATGCCGTAGATGGCATCGTTTCTTCAATAAATAGGTTCATTGATGAAGATCTTGTTATCATTGCACATGTTAGGATACGCAAATGTGACTGCCTTCGTGCCCCTCCAACTCATTGTAATTGCTTGAATATATGGAGGTTGGCAGACATTCACGTATCTTAGAGTCCCACTTGTGTCTTCGCGTTTGTTCCTTCCAAGATTCCACCAAATAGTGTGTTCACGATCTAATTTTAGCTTCTTTTCTTAACACTTAGCTTCACAACCCTACATGTATAAAAGAACACAAATACACATGTATTAGTGCTTAAACCTGATAAAAGTAATGATCATCGTAAGGAAAGAACACTTCTCATTCTTAACACACAAGCACTTATCAAACTCCCCCACACTTAAGCTTTTGCTTGTGCTCAAGCAAAAATAAACATTGAAGCATAGAAGAAGGAAAAATTGAAAGTGCTTGGCCTTAGGTTCACCAAAGCATGCAAGGATGGCATTCTACAAGAAAAGGAACTTTCAACACTAAATACGAAAAATCAATGCTCTAGCTAAAAACTTGAATAAAAAAAGACAACAAACCCAACATCGTGTAAGTGTGTGTAAACTTACTCAATTCAACCCAAGGTATACTCCTCAAAGTTCTAAGTACAATAGACTTATTTATCTACAAGCATAACAAAACAAAAGGATGGTAGTAGCTTCACACATCCTCTAAGGTAGCCCTATCCGAAGCGACCCCTAAGGTGGCTTTCACACTTTCAAGGTGGTAGCTCTCTCTACTGGGGTGATAGCTTTCACTCATCCCATGAGATAGCTCTTTCTCTCATTAGGGCATAGCTACTATCCAACTTATGAGAGTAGCTTCATACTTCATAGGTGGTAGCTCTTTCCATCCCAAATGCACAACTAAACAATAAATATCTATATTTTTCTTTTTCTTTTTCTTTTTCCAATTTTTTTTAGCAAAATAACACAAGAAACAAATCTAATTAGTCCCTTAAACATTAAACTTGAGTTTCCAAAAGAGTTTCATGAGCGAGTGGTGCAACAAGTGTCAATTGGGCAAAAATTCCTAGAAATTCAAGAATAAACTATAGCATGAGAACATTCAATGTTAAAATTCATAGAAATTCAAGCAAGAACTAGAGCGTGAGAACATTCAATGTTAAAAATTCTCCTAAACTCAAGAATACAATCATTGCAACTAAGGTGAACTGCCATTGGCTACGTGAGCATGTATGTCAATCAAAATTTATGTAAAAGGACATGTGCAATGTGAACTCCCCCACCCCAACACTTAAGATATACATTGCCCTCAATGTACACATGCAAGCACAATAAAAGTAATACAATTTAAAACACATGTGATAGTTGGCAATTGAAACAGTACTCCCCTGACTCCAAGCGGTGCATTTGATGGAGCCAAGTCCATGGGAGTGAAGGTCCAATGGGTTGTGAAGCACACACGGCCAAGTGTAAAACACTTTGACCGTGTCCATGACTAGTTCTCAATTCCCATACTGAAAAGACCATCTACATGCATACACAAGGGGTTTCAGTGAAGCTCAATAAACAAAAACAACTTGAGTATATAAAAGATAGACTAATGAAATACAACTCGAGGCAAAAATAAAAGATAAACTCAGAAGAAAGATTCTTTTTGAGTATACAAGTCCAAAATAAAATGCAAAAATAAAATACAAAAAATAAGAATAAAGAAGTTAAAGATGTGTAAACCGCAAGTGCACGGGTGTCGAAGTAATAATCCCAGATGAGTGGGTATCATATCCACAGAGAGTAGGGATTAAAGACACTTAAGTTGTTTCTTAACTAATGTGGAAGATGAATAGTGATATGTGTGACAAAGTATGAAATAACAAAAATAAAAGCAACAAGATAGAGAGCACAAGTAAAGGAGAAGGTACGACAATCGATAAAGATGGGGTACCCGGATATTGATCCGCCTAGGACAATCGTTTCAAGTGCAAGAACCCTCTATCATACTTCCTAATTGATGCAACAATGAGTCGTGGAAAACCTTATTTACATGATCCCAAATCTAAGGTCAACCATACCTAACTCTATACATGTCCCGGAGGAGAGATTGAATAACCTCTCAACCTCGCACTCACATAGAATTCCAATGAGCTTTAGGGATTCCAAGTGATAAACCCTATTCCTAAGTATAGACCTAACCCTTTGGTCCAGGTGGAAGATCCATAGCCACAATCAAGCCCTAGGTGCTAAAATCACTTCAGTACTTCACTCCGTTGCACTTGCAACTAAGCTCTAGCGGAAGGTCATCACTTAGCCCATTCACTAACTATGGCCACAAAGAACTCTTAGAACGTGGAGGTAGGATAGATCACACCGCAGGGGAAAGGGAACGCTCCACTATCTCTCGACTCACCCTCTCAACCCTCTCCAATCTAGCTTTGTCTAACTCTCATGGTGTGTCACTCACTCACAAGAGTTACGAATAAGAACTCTCAACCCTAGTGTCACTCTAGGGGAGTATTCATACAATCAAGCCTCCAAGATTGGAACTCACAAAAAACATCAATTACTTAAAAGCATAATAAAGAGATTTAATGAAACGAATATATCCTAGGGTTCACAAATACCCAAGTACCCACTAGGGGTTTAGCTCTCCATGGAGCTAGATACAATCAATGAAATCGAATGTAAAAACAAAGCATCCATAGATAACCCCCTCATTAGTCATGGTGATGGTCTTGTGGAGGGTCCACTACTCATCACAAGGGTCCCTTTGTCCGGCCTAGGATACACCTCGGCGGATCGATGCCGATGAAAGCTCTCCTACTAACCTTCTTCCAAATGGCGCGCGATGTCGGAGCCATAGAACCTCTCCAAAGCCCTAGCCAATACCTCTCAAAACCCTAGCCGCCGCTCTCTCTCAAGTTGGGGAAAAGATGGAGAAAAGAATGCTGAAATCGGGGTTGAAATTGGCTTTTAAAGGGCTGGAATCGGGAATCCACAAGCCCATGTGCGCGCCCCTGTGGATTTTTCACACAGGCATGTGGAATTTCCATCCGCCCGTGTAGATTCTCTGTTTTCCTATTTTCTCGGCAGTCGCAAAGCAGGTCTTTGCTGTGATATTTTTATTACTGATATTTTCTACAATAGCCTCGCTATCGATCGGCCTGAAATACTCCCGAATCCATACTTTCATCGAGGTAACACAAACGGGTACATATTTACGTCATGGATAGCCTTGCTTCTTTAATAATGGACATGTTGGTGGAGATCTTGTTCTATATGCACAAGTTGGAATGCTTGAATGTGACTGCCCTTGTTGTCACGCCCCGAACCTAACCGGGCACGTGGCAATCGCCACGACGACAAGAAGTGGGTCCCACAGCGACCCCACATTCAGGTCGCCGTAAGGCTCAATATAAACCTGTTATCACAATTATATAACTAGAAGACAACATAATAAAATATCACAAATAAGGTTCCCTAGTACTAGGAACCCTAAACACAAGTAGCAACAATAACAGCACAAACCAGGGTTTTAAGATACAACCCGAAAATATAAATACAAGAACCACATATAAGGTCATGTCTAGTGGATCCATAGAGGGTACATGCATACTATAACAAACCTAAATAAGAAGTATAGATAAACCTCTCTCGCATGACAAAGACAACTCCGTCCCAACGTCGCGATGCGAAAAGATAAAAATGGGAGTGGTGAGTAACAGAGGTTACCCAGTGAGTGGTGTCAGCATAGATATAACAGAGTGATAAAGTATTTCAAATGGTAATTCAAAGAAATAATAATAGCATATAAAATCAGTTCCAAGTATTCAACATATTAACAAATAACACAAGATTCATCAATAGTAAAATCAAATAACATTTTAAAACATAATGAACATAGCTCCAAAAATACAGGCTGGCCTAAAACAGTTCCCACACTAATCGTGGCCGCGACTAGCTGTGGGACCACCAAGGAGTTTTTAAAACTTTTTAAAATTTAAAAGGGTGCCTTTCCTTGGTGTTGTACATCGAGATCCCCGATGTGGTGACCCCGGGTTTCTCACATACTGAACCCCCACGTCAATGGCTCCAGCGACCTCTTGACCAGGGTAAACCAGGGTTAACCACGCCGCCTCCCATCAGGCCGGACCATGGAACCCCACACTGCAGTGTCGGACTAAAGTCCGCTGTCACCATCAAAACTAAATGCCACAACATAATTCTTTCTAACTTCCAATTCAAATAATCCATCATACAATGTTTAAATACGGAAATGTACATCAAACCATATCTCATTTGCATATAAATACGGAAATGCAAGTAAACATGTTTCTTTCAAATAAATAGGTATAAGCATTCTAGTTTTAACCATTTCAAGTAAATTCGTACTCAAAAATATATATATATATATCAAAGGAAGTCAATTTATCATCAAGTTTATGTGATAAAACACATGAAGAAATACTTTAGTACTCTTATTAAATCTATGCAATTATAAATTTAACCACTCACAGAACCAGTCGTCTCGTCCTGAGACGCACTCACTGATCGGCGAGCTCCTTCCCCTTGGAGGACGCTTCGCCACCTAGATACAAGCAGGGAATTCAAATTTTAATGAACATAAGAATGATAATCACAAGAAAATGTATAAAATACGATTATACATGTCTAATACAAAATATTAGGGTTTTAAGGCAAAACATCGTCATTTTGGATCCAAACGATCTCAGAATGGAGTAAAACTAGTTCCAATGAGTTCAGGGTAAGAAGAGCTTCAATGTGGACCAAAGAAATACCAGAAAAGGCTCAAAACCTTATAATATTGATTTTCTCCCAATTTACAACTCTAAATCGAAAATTTTCTTCTACAACATCCTCATACATGCATTATAAATCATTGGCTTCAATTTAAGCCTATGGATCATCATATTCATGGAGAAATCAAAATTTTTATATATTTCTAAAAACAAGGAAATACGGGTGAAATACAAAACAAAAACATTGGATATAAGGCTTACCGGATTCGGGAGTGAGAGAGGAATGAGTTTGGTATTGAAGTTCGCCGAAAATTCTCGCCGGAAAATTTTTTTCTTCTAGGGGTATGCTCGGCCGAACAAGAAGAACAAGAAGCAAGGAAGCAAGAAGTGAAGAAGGAAAAAGAAGGTTCCAGGTTTTTTTCTCATTCATTTCATAAATAGGAAATGACCTAATTGCCCTCTTAATAGAAAAAAATCATATAAAATGGATCCAAATGATGGAATTGCCCCTGATTTTTCACATAAAAGCTACCATGCAAACATGCAAAAATGCCACTACTACTAAATGACCATTTTATCCCTAATGCAAGCATAAAAAAAAATCTAAATAGGCCCGAGGTCTAAATCAGGACAGGGTACAACACTTGTGCCCCTCCAAATAGTTGTACTAACTCGAGTACGAGGAGGTTGGCACACATTCCTACATCTAGAACCCGACCTATGTCTTCACGTTTGAACCTTAACAAGATTTCCTCTAAATTAGTGCATTACGACCCACATTGGCATCTTTCTCTCATAATTGGCCTCGCAACCCTACATGCATGAAAGTAACATAAATACACCCATATTAGCCTTAAAATCCAAGAAAAGTAATGCTTAACACAAGGAAAGAAAACTTCATATTCTTATCGCACAAGCACTTATCAAACTCCCCCACACTTAAGCTTTTGCTTGTCCTCAAGCAAAGATTAAAACATTATATACATATATGAAGGAAACATTGGAAGCGCTTGGCCTTAGGTTCACCAAAGCATACAAAGAGAGCATTCTACAATTAAGGGAAATTTCAACACTAAATACGAAGAATCAATGCTCTAGCTAAAAACTTGAATCAAAAAGGATGACAAACCCGAAATCGTGTAAGTGTGTGCACTCACTCCAAACAACCCAAAGTATACTCCTCAATGCTCTAAGTACAAGGAACTTATTTATCTAAAAAAGTAACAAAATATTTCAAAGGTGGTAGTAGCTTCACACATCCTCTAAGGTAGCCCTTTCCAAAGCGGCCGCTAAGGTGGCTTTCACACTTTCGAGGTGGTAGCTCTTTCTACCGGAGTGGTAACTTTCACTCATCCTATGAGATAGCTCTTTCTCTCATTAGGGCATAACTAGTATCCGACTTATGAGAGTAGCTTCATACTTCATAGGTAATACCTCTTTCCACCCAACAAACACAAATAAACAATAAAACTATTTTGTTCCTTCTTTTCATTTTTTTCAGAATTAACACAAGAAACAACTATAACTAGTCCCTTATATATCAAACAAGAGTTTCCAAAAGAGTTCAAAGAGTGAGTAGTGCAAGAAGTGTCAATCGGGCAAAAATTCCTAGAAATTCAAGCAAAAACTAGAGCATGAAAACATTCAATGTTAAAAATTCTCCTAAACTCAAGAATACAATCAATGTAACTAAGGTGAACCACCATTGGCTATGTAAGCATGTATATCAATCAAAACTAGTATAAAAGAGATGCGTGCACTATGAAACTCCCCCCCACACTTAAGTTGTACATTATCTCCAATGTACACATGCAAGCTCATTCATAATATAAATCAATTAAATTCAAATATGGGAGAAGTAATCAAAACAATGCTCCCTTGACTCCTACTGTTGCATTTGATGGAGCTAAGTCCTTGGGAGTGTTGTTCCAACAGGTTGTGAAGCTCATACGGCCAAATGCCGAAATACTTTGGCCATGCCAATGATTAAGTCTCAATTCCTATGATGACAAGACCATCTACACGCATACACAAGGGGGTTCAGTGAAGCTCAATAAAAACAAAAATAACTCAAGTATATAAAAAAATAAGACAATGAATACAACTCGAGATACAAAATGAAAATAAACTCAGAAGGAAAGTCATTTCTGAGTATACAGGTCCAAAATAAAATGCGAAAGTAAAGACGAGGAAAATAAAATCAAGTGTCGATGTCGTCCTATGGCTCTGCTGTTGCTGCTGCTGGTGATGAAGTACATGGTGGGTCAACTGGTGTCGGAATTGGGGATGGAGGTACCGGAGAAGCTGGGGGACTTCTCGGCCACAGGACAAATGACGAGGCGACGTCTCGCTCTAAAATCTAGTGTAACATGTCGAAATGTGCCATGAACTCCTTATGCTGTGTGGCCTGTGTAGCCCGAATCTCAGTAATCTCTGCTCGGGCCTCAGCGACCTCTGTCTGTATCACCCCACACCACTCTCGAGCCTCTCAAAATGATCATGTGCTCAAGATGGTGAAAACATGCGTACTGGGGTGGATCTTCTGCCATATGAGGTGCCTCGGTCTCCATCGGTGCTGGCTGAGGCTCTAAAGCTGGTTGAGACCCCTCTGCAGTAGTTTCATCAGATACAAGAGGCTCTGGTGGGGACATATTCAGCACATAAACACCACCCGAATATTTCCTGATCATACCCATAAGTTTCATTGTTTCTAGCCCGAGGGGTGCTAGTACTATTGTTTTCTCGGCCCCTCTGATCATGTCTCGTAAACCCATCCCCAAGATTAGTCTAGTAATGTATGGGCCCGAGAAAATGACACCAAGCCTAGGATACTGACCTTGGTACTTCAGATACTTCGGCAAGATGTGTCCCAAATGAATTAGCTCATTTTGTATCATAGATTATAAATATAGAAGTTCCTTCTTGCTTAGAACTCCTATACTGTCGCCGAGACCATTCATTGACCTACTCAAGATGGCGTGAAGATATCTGTAACTAGGTTGAGAAAGGCATGAAGCCTTAGACACTCATGGTTAATATCATCCCTTACCATATAGTATTTTATATGCTTTCTGGGAGTTAAGCCTCCTGAAATGTCAATTAGTAGATCCTTATACTCCTCCGTCTCAGTAAACCCCTCGTCATATAAACCAAGCCTAACGAAGAACTGCGTGACACTCTTACTGTGATGCTACCCAAAAGCTCTGAACTGAATGGCGTTGACGCTATCAAAATGATCATAAGAGCGGTTAGACTTAAATGAAGTGAGCACCTTTAATATGAGTAGGCAGATAACAGGGTCATGAATAATCAATAGCTTGCGCCAACTACCCACCGATAGTAACTCCTCGACCTCATCAGGCATGTCATGTACTAAGGGAGCTCACATCAGGGATTCATGTCTGACCGAACTTAAGCTTTGCTAGTCACTCAAATCAAGCTTGATGTTCGGGAAGTGTAAATTCATTGCTTTCTGGTTCAGGAGTAGGCTCTCTATGACGCTTACCAGCTGCCTTCTTCGATCTGGGAGCCATACCTGTATGTATTGGAAAAGGAATCGATCAAATTCATTCATAAATTAATAATGCAGGAATCCACACGGTCGTGTGGAAATTTTACACGCCCGTGTGGATTCAAGGGCGTGAAAGCCGCACAGCCCTTTGTGGTAAAATCCACGAATACACCTCTTCCTCTATTGTAGAGCTCATTAAAAACATATCACAATCATTTTAGCATGAAAACGAGGCGCATTCACTAATTTAATCGAAGAAAAATCGAATAGAATCGACTTTGGGTAGCAACAAGATAAAACAAGGATTTACCGATGAGATGAAGCTAAAACCCTTGAAATCGGCGAGAAGCTTAAACAATCGACGCAAAATAGACAACAGGAGGTCGAGAGAAGGTCGAAGAATATTTCCTAAGTGTTCCGAGATCTGTTAATGAGTAAAGCTTGAACGGTTTATAAAGAGGAAATGCAGCCCTCTAATACCTTCAAAAACCACACGGGCATGTGAAATTTTACACGCCCGTGTGCCTCCACCTGAGAGATTCACAGGGGCAGACGCACGCGCCTGTGCGCTCTCTAGAAAACACTCAACCTCTCTGAACGCAGCCGCACGGGCATGTGGGAAATACCCACGCCCGTGTGCCCAACCCACAGGGGATGCCGCAAGCACCTGTGGCTTCTCTGTCCAACCGAGAAGAATCGCTAAGTGTTTCACACGCTGACACGCGTCCAGTTATGCATGTAAACCGCAAGTGCACGGGTGTCGACGTAATAATTACCCCGGTGAGTGGGTAGTCGAATCCACAGAGAACAGGGCTACTAGTACTAACTTCTTCTCTGCTTTCTAACCTAATGATAAATGGAAATGTGTGGTGATCTAATGTGCGAAGAAATGAATACCGGAGACGAATATGCAAGGGTTAAATAGATGGAGATCTCAATCAGTAAAAGTGGGGTATTCGAGCAATGCTCCCCCTAGGATTTAGGTATTAGGTACCGGATAAGCAAAGTGTTTCTATGAAGAGTAAGTTAAGTCGTGGAAATCCAAATATAATCAGATCCGGCCTCCCGATCACCGATACTAGTCCCCTACGAGGTCCCGGTGGAGAAATCACTCAATCTCAACACCTCACACCACATATGACCGCAAAGCACTCTAGGGATTCCAAGAGGTGTATCCGATTAATAAAGATTGATCCAACCCTAATTCCCGGCGAAGGATCCTAACCCCCTACAAGGTCCCGGCGGAGAAATCTCTCAATCTCACGCCTCACACCAAATATGGTTGCATAGAGCTTAGGGAACGGAGATAGAATACACCAATCGGAGGGGAAAGGAGATGCTCACTATCTCATGACTCGCCTCTCAACCCTCTTCAGTCTTGAGGTTCTAACCCTAGGGGAGACCTCTCTCTCACCAAAGTAACAAATCATGCAAACCAAATAACCAAAAGATCAATAAGGAAAGCAAGCATTAGACAATCAAGATTAAAACTTAATCAAACTCGGATTAAATAGAAACACTAAGCAAATCCACAAAAGATGAGAATCCTAGGGTTCACAAGCCCAAATACCCTCTAGGGTTTTAGCTCTCCATGGAGCAACATACAAAACACACCATCAATGAATGAAAGTACATTAAAACCAAAGAAATAAACCCCCTTATATATGAACTGATGGCCTTGAAGGAGAGCTTCGACGTCTTGAAGGACCCACTCCGAAGCTAGGTTCACCGGTGGCTTCCTTGATGCTATGATGGAGGAGGAATTGATCAAAGTTGGTGACGAAGCGCCTCCAAAGCTGCAAAGACCTCCTCTCCAAACCCTAGCCGTCTCACCCCTCAAGAGCCGCACAAAAGATCATAAAGAATAGGGCAAAACGGCTATTTATAGGCCTTAGATCACGTCTGTCACGTGCCCTCACGCGCCCGTGTGGATTTTCCACGCGCCCGCGTGGGCTGCAGGAATTTCCACGCGGCCGCGCAAACAGTACTTTTGCTACAGTATTGCTACAGTACTTTTCACAAAACGTGATCCGAACACTCTTCTCTTGAGGCCACATGTCCAGGCACACGTCCATGTGGTAGGCTATAAAACTTTTCTTCATCGACGTATCTTTGAGAGGTCTTACAATCTTCACAAAGAGAAAGAACATGAAGATGTGGCTGCCTTTGTGCCCTTCCAACTAGTGAATTGACTTGAATCTTCTTGGAAGTTGGCACACATCTCCACGTTTATGAACTCCTCTAGTGTCTTGGTCCTCGAATTGAACAAGAACTCCCAATATTATGTCTTTATAGCCCATCTTTGCTTCCTTTTTACTCTTCAAGGCATTCACAACCTATATGCATAAAAGAACACCAAATACACAATATGAGACATAAACCATGTTAAAAATGATGCTCAATGCATGTAAAACATATATAAAAATATGTCTACTCAAGCACTTATCACACGCCAATGTGGAAATTCCGCACGGGCGTGTGAATTCACAAGCCCAACTAACAGGGCCAGCCTGATAAGTGCTTGTGCGATATGAATGCGAAGCGTTCATTCCTTATGTTGAGCATTTTTTTTCTCAGTTTTTTACATTAATATGTGTGTTTTTATGTTACTTTTATGGAGGTAGGGTTGTGAGGCCAAGTATGAAGGAAATGGGCCAATGTGGATCATAATGCACCTATTTTGGAGGAGATCTTGCTAAGGTTCAAACGCGAAGACATAGGACAGGTGTTAGATGCTAGAGTGTACTGTTCACAGCCGGCCGAGAAATCAGAGAGACAGAGAATCCACACCGGCGTGTGGAAATTATCCACGCCCGTGTGGAAATTCCACACAGGCGCGTGTACCGTCCACGCCCGTGGAGTTGCCCGATTCCAGCCCTATTTAAAGCTGATTCAGCCCCGATTTTGGTATTCTTTTATCCATCTTTTCCCTAACTTGCGAGAGGGCTTCGGCTAGGGTTTTGACAGGTATTGGCCAAGGTTTTGGAGAGGTTCTACGGCTCCGACATCGTGATTCCATTAGGAAGAAAGTTGGTAGGGGAGCTTCGATCTAGGCGTATCCTATACCGGACGAAGGAATCCTTGGACGACGAGTAGAGGACTTTCCACAAGACCATCGACACGACCATCGAGGAGGTTTCTTTATGGATTTATTGCTTTTATATTTGATTTCTTTGATTGTACTTAGCTCCATGGAGAGCTAAACCCATAGTGGGTACTTGGGTGATTGTGAACCCTAGGATGTATTCGTTTCATTGAACTTCTTTATTATGCTTTCAATAAATTGCTGTTTATTGTGAGTTCCAACCTTGAATGCTTGATTGTATGAACATTTCCCCTAGAGTGACACTAGGGTTGAGAGTTCTTATTGGTAACCTTGTGAGTGAGTGACACATCACGAGCGTTAGACAAAGCTAGGTTGGAGAGGGTTCAGAGGGTGAGTCAAGAGGTACAAGAGCGTCCCCTTTCCCCTCCGACGTGATAGATTCTACCTCCGTTCCTCGAGTTCTTTGCGGCCATAATAGAGTGAATGGTCTAAGGGATGAACCTCCGCTGGGGCCTAGTTGCACGTGCAATGGAGTGAAGCGTTGAGGTGATCTTAGTATCTAGGGATTAATTGTGGCTAGGGACCTTCCGCCTGGCCAAAGGGTTAGGTCTAAATCTAGGAAGAGATTTATCACTTGGAATCCCTAGAGCTCATTGCAACTCTATGCGAGTACGAGGTGTTGAGATTGTTCGATTTCTCCTCCGGGACATGTATAGAGTTAGGCATAGTTGACCTTAGATTTGGGACTATGTATGTAAGGATTTCCACGACTCACCATTGCATTGATTAGGAAGCATAATAGAGAGTTCTTGCACTTGAAGCGATTATCCTAGGTGAAACATCATCCGAGTACCCCATCTTTATCGATTGCATAACAAGCTGATAAGAGGCCACGTGAGTCATCCTCTGAGCCCGAGGGCATGCGATTTGCGATTCCCGAACATCATGCCCGTTATGAGCGCTTATCGAGACTCCACTTCGGACAGACTCGATTCTTGGACACGACTATATTACGAGATCTTCAGCAGGGAGATGAGTTCGCTGATGAGGTTGAGGACCTTGTTTCAGATGGTGGTTAGCGGCAGTTGTTGACGATTAGAGAGCCAGCTATCCGAGAGTTTGCACTGGAGGTGCTCACCTCGTTTGAGTTTGATAGAGCGTATGCGAGCTTCAACAGTTTGGGCACCATTCAGTTCAAAGTGTTTGGATGCCACCATAGTTTGAGCATTACGCAGTTTTCCATACTACTTGGCTTATACGAGGAGGCGTTCACGCAGTTGGAGGAGTATGCACGGTTGCCTCATCGATTATCCTGGAACCTTGACCCCCGAGAAAGCTTACGAGTGCTATGTGGTCGTGGGTCGATCGAGCCGGGGTCTCCAAGGCCACATGCCTTTCCCGACCTACCCATGAGATATTTGCACGCAATCATGAGTAGGTCGGGTGAATGGCGCGTGGCGATAGTCTCGGTGTCTTGAGCCGCTAGGAGCTGCATGCACTTGTACTCGATGGTAGAGCGTGCCGATCCACTTAGGGCACATCTTGGCTGATTACATCAGACACCAGGGACAGTACACTAGAATGGGAGCGATCTTCTCGGGTTCTTACATTACGAGATTAGTGCTGGGCATGGGTCTCTTTGATTCGATTTGCGGGGCCGAGAAGACGAGTGTACCCGCTCTCCTGGGTATAGAGACGATGCGGTTGATGGGCATGGTCCGTAGGGTTCGGACAGGGGTTTTTGCGTTAGTTCTACCAGCCCCAGAGATAGCTGAGGATGAGGGTGATGACGCCGGAGCATCTCAGCCCACCCCCGAGCCTCAGCCCACATCGATGGAGACTAAGGCACCTCCAGCGGCCGAGGAACCACCCCCAGTACGTATGTTTTCACCTTCTCGAGCAAATGATCGTTTTAAGAGGGTCGAGAATGCTATAGGAGTGGTCCGAGCCGAGGTTGCTGAGATTAGGGCTACACAGGCCACTCAGTACACAGAGTTCATGTCGCGTTTCGACATATTACAGCAGATTCTAGAGCGAGACGTTACCTCATCATTCGTCCTGTAGTCGAGGACTCTTCAGGCACCGCCAGTACGTCCAGCACCTCCATCCTCGACCCCAGCACCAGAGGACCCACTATATGCTTCCACTTCCGCAGCAGCAACAGCGGAGCCCGAGAGCGACTTCGACACTTGACCTTTCTTTTACTTTCATGTATTTTACTTTATCTTATTTTATACACTTGACACTTGACCTTCTGAGTTTATGTTATACACTTGACCTTATGAGTTTATGTTATTTTGCATTATCAAGTTGTATTCATTGCTTCATCTTTTATACACTCGAGTTATTTTTATTTTTCTTGAGCTTCACTAAACCCCCTCGTGTATGCGTGCAGATGGTCTTGTCTTCTTGGAAATTGAGACTTAGTCATGGCACGGCCAAGGTGCTTTGGCACTTGGCCGTGCGAGCTTCACAACCCGTTGGAACACTACTCCCAATGAATTAGCCTCATCAAACGCAACACTAGGAGTCAGGGGAGTATTGTTTTGATTGCTTCTCCCACATCTATTTTTGAATAATATATTTTGAGTGAGATTGCATGTGTACATTGAGGACAATGTACAACTTAAGTGTGGGGTGGAGTTTCATAATGCGCACATCTTTTCTATTGTTCTTGATTGATATATGCTCACATAGCCAATGGCGGTTCACCTTAGTTGCAATGATTGTATTCTTAAGTCTAGGAGAATTGTTAACATTGAATGTTTTCATGCTCTAGTTCTTGCAGGAATTTTTAGGAATTTTTGCCCGATTTACACTTAGTGCACTACTCACTCTTTGAACTCTATTGGAAACTCATGTTCGATGTTAAAGGGACTAGTGAGGTTTATTTTCTTGTGCTAAATTCTAAAAAATTGATGAAAATGAAAAAGAAGGAACAAAAATAGTTTTTATTGTTTATTTGTGTTTGTTGGGTGGAAAGAGCTACGACCTATGAAGTATGAAGCTACTCTCATAAGTCGAATACTAGTTATGCCCTAATGAGAGAAAGAGCTATCTCATAGGATGAGTGAAAGCTACCACTCGGGTAGAAAGAGCTACCACCTCGAAAGTGTGAAAGCCACCTTAGCGGCCGCTTTGGAAAGGGCTACCTTAGTGGATGTGTGAAGCTACTACCATCTTTGAAATTGTTGTCACTTTTTGTAGATAAATAAGTCCCTTGCACTTAGAACTTTGAGGAGTACACCTTGGGTTGTTTTGAATGAGTTCACACACATACACGAAATTTGGGTTTGTTGTCCTTTTTATTCAAGTTTTTAGCTAGAGCATTGATTTTTTCGTATTTAGTGTTGAAATTATCCTTAATTGTAGAATACTTTCGTTGTATACCTTGGTGAACCTAAGGCCAAGCACTTTCAATATTTTCTTCATTAATGCACAGAATGTTTTAATGTTTGCTTGAGAACAAGCAAAAGCTTAAGTGTGGGGGAGTTTGATAAGTGCTTGTGTGATACGAATGCGAAGCGTTCATTCCTTATGTTGAGCATTACTTTTCTCGGGTTTTTAGATTAATATGTGTGTTTTTGTGTTACTTTTATGCAGGTAGGGTTGTGATTCCGAGTATGAAGGAAATAGGCCAATCTGGATCATAATGCACCAATTTTGGAGGAGATCTTGCTAAGGTTCAAACGCGAAGACATAGGTCAGGTGTGAGATGCTAGAGTGTGTGCCAACCTCCTCGTATTCGAGTGAGCACATTCATTTGGAGGAGCACAAAGGCAGTCACACTCTAGCATTTTGTCTTATGCATACAAGAACAAGAACCCCACCAACATATATATCATTGAAGAAGCAAGTGATTCACGACGTAAACGTGTGCCCGTTTGCGTTACCCCAATGAAAGTATGAAATTCGGGAGTATTTCCGGCAGAGTACTGTAGCAGGTTACTGTAGTAAAATAATGTAGCAAGTACTATAGCAGCCCGGCCGAGAAATCAGAGAAACAGAGAATCCACACGGGCGTGTGGAAATTATCCATGCCGGTGTGGAAAGTCCACAGGGGCGTGTGACATCATACACGCCCGTGTAGTCAGCCTGATTCTAGCCCTCTATTTAAACCCGATTTCAGCCCCGATTTCAATATTCTTTTCTCCATCTTTTTCCCCAACTTGTGAAAGTGTTTCAGCTAGGGTTTCGAGCGGTATTGGCCAAGGTTTTTGGAGAGGTTCTACGGCTCCGACATCGTGATTCCATTAGGAAGAAGGTTGGTAGGGGAGCTTGATCGAGGCGTATCCTATACGCGGACGAAGGAATCCTTGGACAACGAGTAGAGGACTTTCCATAAGACCATCGACACGACCATCGAGGGGGTTTCTTTATGGATTCATTGCTTTTATGTTCAATTTCTTTGATTGTACTTATCTCCATGGAGAGCTAAACACCTAGTGGGTACTTGGGTGATTGTGAACCCTAGGATGTACTCGTTTCATTGAACTTCTTTATTATGCTTTCAATAAATTGATGTTTATTGTGAGTTCCAACCTTGAATGCTTAATTGTATGAACATTTCCCCTAGAGTGACACTAGGGTTGAGAGTTCTTGTTGGTAACCTTGTGAGTGAGTGACACACCATGAGCATTAGACAAAGATAGGTTGGAAAGGATTGAGAGGGTGAGTCGCGAGTGCAGGGAGCGCCCCTTTCCCCTCCGACGTGATAGATTCTATCTCCGTTCCTCGAGTTCTTTGCGGCCATAATAGAGTGAATGGTCTAAGGGATGAACCTCCACTGGGGGCCTAGTTGCGCGTGCAATGGAGTGAAGCGTTGAGGGGATCTTAGAATCTAGGGGCTTAATTGTGGCTAGAGACCTTCCACCGGACCAAAGGGTTAGGGTCTAAATCTAGGGAAGAGATTTATCACTTGGAATCCCTAGAGCTTATTGCAACTCTATGCAGAGCGAGGTGTTGAGATTGTTCGATTTCTCCTCCGGGACATGTATAGAGTTAGGCATAGTTGACCTTAGATTTGGGACTATGTAGTAAAGATTTCCAAGACTCACCATTGCATTGATTAGGAAGCATAATAGAGAGTTCTTGCACTTGAAGCGATTATCCTAAGTGAAACATCATCCAGTACCCCATCTTTATCGATTGCCTTGCCTCCTTACTTTTTATTCTCTCTTACTTGTTGCTTTTAATTTCTGGAGAGAATTGAAATCAATTCCACACTTATCATTGTTGGGATACTCCATAGCTAAGAATCGACTAAGTGTCTTACCCCTACTCCCCGGTGGGATTCGACCCCTCGCCTCATCTCGGGATTACTTCGCAAACCCGCACCCGCGGGATACAAGGCGTACACAAGTTCGCTGCCGGGAGCTAGGAGTTTAGAGATACTTGCACTTTGTTTTCTTAGCTATTTCACCCTCACATTCTATTCCATATTTTCGGCTCTATCATCACCATTTTCTTTTCTTTTACTTTTTGGCGCAGCCTCCGTGTTATGTGACCAGAGGAAATCCATCAATATTGATTGAAGGGCATCTCGAGCTTGAACGACACTTCAAGGAAAGGCAGAACCTCAGACAAAGCAACGAAATTTAATCCAAATTGATTTGAAGCAGTAGTATGGATCCGACAAACATGGTAGAACAAAAATGAGCAACGTACTACCATCCTGATTATGCCAGACTCTTTAATGTTGGGGACACAATCGAAAATAAGGTCCCCCAATTACAGCTTAGAATTTTGAGCAGCCGGTATTCATCCATATGCCGCAGAAGAGTCCGCAGACACCACAACTGTCAGCCGGATGAGGATCCAAATAACACATAGAGACCTTCCTCGAAAGATACCGGGCGTAAATGGTGTGGATTGGATGATGTCATCAAATTGAGAGCTCCATTTCTTTAAAGGGGGAAAGCAAAGCAGTGGCTACAATTCCTTCATATTCCCACATGATGACAAGACTATCCGCATGCATACACTAGGGTTCAATGAAGATCAATAAACAAAAACAACTCAGTATACATAAGCAATGAATCCAACTTGAGACAACAAAAGTTTGAAAATAAACCTAAGAAAATCCTTTCTCCTGAGTATACACATATCCAAAATAAAATGCAGAAAATAAAATGCGAAAAATAAGAACAAAGAAGTTGAAGAAGCTATAGTACGAAAAGGTCAAGAAGCTAGTACATCCTGCTTTCAAATGCATGGTGAAGATGATGCCGGTGTTGCAAAATAAATGAAGATTGGCAGAGAAAGAGAAGCTTACCAACAAAATGAAAATGAAAGACTAGAAAACGGCCGGCAAACTCAATTAACAACCCTTTAAAACGATGGTGAGAGGTCAGGAAAGAGCAAGTGATGTGTTCTCAAAACGCTCGTGAGGGTGGTGTTGATGTAAGAAACCCGAAAGTTTTTAAAGAAAACCGCGGTTCTAGTAGCGACTGAGCATCCACATGGGCGCAGTGGAAATTGCCACTCACGCCTATGGGCTCCGACCCACTGCAGGCGCGCACGCTCGTGGACCCTCCAAGCAATCAAGAAAACTTTATAGAAGACCCATCGCCTGCTTAAGAAATCTCCACACCGCATGGACATTCACAGTGCCCAACTCACAGGCAAACGCACGCGGTCTTCGTGTATGGAGAGAGATCCTCTCGCAGAGATACTGCGTGACTCGGGCGCATGTGAACTACCCACGCCCGCGGCGACTATTAGATCACCACATGTGGCGAGTTCACGCCTGCGGCTTTCCTGGATAACTGGCACACACCTCGTAGGGAATTCACACGCCCGTGGAAATTACCCACTAGCGCAAGGCGTAAAAATTGCATGGCTCATCTCACAAAGGCAGCCGCATCGCACTCGCGTTTTCTCCGGATGAGCTCTCACGCTGCAAACCATCGGCGTGCATTCCACACGCCCGTAAGGCGTTTCTCCGGATACCTTAGAAAATTCTAACGTGATATGCATATCTAAAAATGTTTACACACCTCGCAGCACGCCTTAATATGCAAAAGTTTTACCAGTTGAAAAACATGAGAAATAGCTCAAATCGAACAAAACTTCACGAAAACACACGAAGCACAAGATAACACCACCTGCACAAGAAAACATATAGCAATGGTATTATAAGAATCTCAAAACACCAACACTCAAGCTCTTATTCATGCAAGCACTAAAACTAGACACTAGAAAAACAATAGATACTTGGGTTGCTCTCCCAAGAAGCGCTTTTGTTTTTCGCCACTAAGCTTGACGCACCACTTTTCACCTTATGGAGGCTTGAAAAGAGTATGTTCCTCCTAACCAGACACATTGTGGCACAGCTACTTCTCTTAACCTAAAATTTTGTTGCCGGGTGGAATATTTGTTGGAGAGTCCAACCATCTGCCTTTGGCCTCTTAAGGAAACAAATTGCTGGGAATTTGTTCGTAGCTAGCACAATGTGCTGGGCTGGTCATTGGCTGGTTTCAATCTCCCACCCACGTCTTCTTTCCAAACCCAAAATCTCTTTTCTTGCACTTATGAATTGATCAATCCCAGAAAGAGAGATGCTGCTCCATTACCTTAGGAGTTGCTTCTTCTTCACTTTCAACTTGAAACACTGCCTTCGCCAACTCTCCTTGCATCATTTCTGCTCACAAACATACCGCCCACTCAAACAATCACTCACATTGAATGAACGGTTCTTCATGTGTCCTCCTCGGGGTCCCCGACAACATCATACTCGCTCTACCCACTTCTTCATCGTCATTCACTACCACATCTTCTTTATAAAGGAACTTGACTTGCTTTAAGCTCAAATACCTATTGTTCCTTGGAGAGTGTGTCAAGTTATCCCTCCTAATTGATGCTCAAGGTTTCTATAGAAGGCTTCATGACATCTTCGGTGGTTCTCCATATTTTGGATGCGCACATCGGATGCTTCAACAAAGTTAGCTAATACTTTTTGTAGCTGCAAGTGCATCCTCCGAGTATCTCACCCTTGTGACATTCCTCTTGAGTCGCCTCCCAATGTTGTCCACCATTATTCCATAATAAGTTTGGGTAGCCCATTTCAATTCGATGATATGCGTGTAACATGGAATGCTTTGTCGCCGTGAAGTCATAATTTATCAATTTTACCGAGAGCTTCGACCAATATATAGAGCAATGAGGATCAAGCATCATTTAAGCTTCTTGCAAGAAAAGTAAGATACGGACAAAAGAAAACAAATGAGAATGATGGAAGAATAAGAAAGTGTGAAACAGAATGAATGGTAAATAGCTAAGAAAACAAAGTGCAAAAGTATCTCTAAACGCTTACTCCCGCAACGCCAAATATGGACAAGATCCCCTTGCATATCTCGCAAGTGCACGGTTTGTCGGCACAATCCCGATGAGTGGGTATCAAACCACTGGAGTACGGAATAAAAACACTTAATCCGCTCCTAGCTACGTGGAAAGATCAGTGAGGATAAGTGTGACAATGATTCACCTCAAAAGTAAAAACAACAAGTAAGAGAGCACGAGTAAAAGGAGGAGGTAAGGCAATCAATAAAGATGGGGTACTCGGATAATGCTTCGACTAGGACAACGCTCAAGTGCAAGAACCTCTATTATGCTTCCTAATCAATGCAATGGTGAGTCGTGGAAATCCTTAGCCACATAGTCCCAAATCTAAGGTCAACTATGCTTAACCTCTATACATGTCCCCGGAGGAGAGAGTATGATGACCTCTCAACCGCAGCACTCGACAGAGTTGCAACAAGCTCTAGGAACACCCAAGTGAAAATCTCTTCCTAATTATAGAG
>NC_052477.1:10879751-10923336 GCF_009730915.1 Dioscorea cayenensis subsp. rotundata | reverse complement strand
CGGAGGTAGAATCTATCACGTCGGAGGAGAAAGGGGACGCTCCTGTACCTCTCGACTCACCCTCTCAACCCTCTCCAACCTAGCTTTGTCTAACGCTAGTGGTGTGTCACTCACTCACAAGGTTACCAACCAGAACTCTCAACCCTAGTGTCACTCTAGGGGAAATGTTCATACAATCAAGTATTCAAGGTTGGAACTCACAACAAACATCAATTAATTGAAAGTATAATAAAGAGATTCAATGAAACAAATACGTCCTAGGGTTCACAAATACCCAAGTACCCACTAGGGGTTTAGCTCTCCATGGAGCTAAGTACAATCAAAGAAATAGAATGTAAAAGCAATGAATCCATAGAGAAACCCCCTCGATAGTCGTGTCGATGGTCTTGTGAAAAGTCCTTTACTCGTCGTCCAAGGATTCCCTTGTCCGGTATAGGATATGCCTCGACGGAAGCTCCCCTACCAACCTTCTTCCAAAGGAATAATGATGTCGGAGCCATAGAAACTCTCTAAAACTCTAGCAAATACCTCTCAAAACCCTAGCCAAAACCCTCTCTCAAGTTGGGGAAAAGATGGAGAAAAGAATACTGAAATCAGGCTGAATCGATTTTAAATAGGGCTGGAAAGGGGAATTCACACGCCCCTGTGGAATTTCAGCACGGGCGTGGGTAATTTCCACACGGCCGTGTGGTTTCTCTGAAACTGTCATTTTCGGCCGGCTGTGAACAACAAGTACTACAGTGTTTGCTACAGTGATTTGTCACAGTACTTGCTACAATACTCTGCCAAAAAATACTCCCGAATCCACTTTTCATCGAAGTAACCTAAACGGGCACACATTTATGCAGTGGATCGCTTTGCTTCTTCAATGACAGATAAGTTGATGAAAATCTTGTTCTATGTGCATAAGTTAGAGTGCTTGAGTGTGACTGTCCTTGTGCCCCTCCAAATGGTTGTGTAAACTCAAATATAGGGTGGTGGGCACACACTCTAGAATCTCGCACCCGACTTATATCTTCGCGTTTGAACTTTAGTAAGATTTCCTCCAAAATCGGTGCATTGTGATCCACATTGGCTTCTTTCCTTCATAATTGGTTTCACAACCCTACCTGCATAAAAGTAACATAAAAACACACATATTAGTGTAAAAACCCGAAAAAAACAATGCTCAACATAAGGAAAGAACGCTTCGCATTCATATCGCACAAGCACTTATCACACATCATAATATGGCCGTTGAATGCATGAAATATCTTGAGTGGTCCTTGCTTAGTGTTTTGAGTTTTTCCTTTACTATAATGCACCTGCTTTTCGGCCTGAAGTTGTGTATTTAGTCACTTATCAATCTTTCTTGTTCTTTATGTCTGTTTTCTTGGGGACAAGCAAATGCTTAAGTGGGGGTATTTGATAAGTGCCTATATACATTGTATTTTACTTTCAAAATCTTTGCACTTTCATGCAACTTTAGCTATTATTTCGATGCCATTTTGCGCATTTGATGTATTTATTTTGTTTTAGGAGATCAAGGGACCAATGTTGCATGGATGAACCACATTTAAGTCATTTAGGAAAAGATTAATGAAGAAATTAAGTTTACATGAGCTCTTGATGCAAACCAACGCACAAAAAGCAACTCATACAACCCTGCATGGCACTTCAGTGACCACACAACTTTGTACGGCCACTATACGGGCCACACACCCAGCCAGTCGGCTGTGTGGCCTGGTGTACAGGCCGCACACAAGGCCGTACATGCTAGCTAGAAGCATGTGCAAGCGCGTGTGCGGCCCACACACAGCCCGCACAAACTCAGATTTTGTTATTTTCAACCATAATGATCCTTGTAAGGCCTCGTCCTTGCCCACACACCCACTCAAGTATATAACCTTTGTTAGGGATTTGGAAAGAAGCTTCATCACTATCCTTCTCCACGCACACCTAGCCAAATTCTTCATCAAAGGAGGCCATTTTGGAGAGCATTTGAAGGAGAGAAGAAGGGGAGAGTCAAGAAGAGCATCAAGGAGCTCGACGGCATGGATCTGATGAGTTCTCATCACAAACTTCTAGCTGACATTTCAAGAGGAAGTTCATTGATCATTCTTGCCATACATTACATGTATTTTGAGCTTTCTCCTTTGGCTATGTCGAACTAGAATCCTGATAAGTGCTTGTGTGATAAAATGCTAAGTGTTTTTTTCCTTATGATAAGCATTACTTTTATCAGGTTTTACCGCTAATACTTGTGCATTTGTGTTACTTTAATGCATATAGGGTTGTGAAGCTAAGTATTGAGAAAAGAAGCCAAAAGTAGATCATAATCCATTGTTTGGTGGAATCTTGGAAGGAACAATTGCGAAGACACAAGTGAGACTCCAAGATACGTGAATGTGTGCCAACCTCCATGAATTCAAGTCACTACAATGGATTGGAGGAGCACAAAGGTAGTCACATTTGCATATCCTAACTTCTGCATTGATGACAAGATCTCTGCCAATGAAGCTTTTGATTGAAGAAGACATGCGATCTATGGCATAAACGTATGCCTGTTTATGCTACCTCGATGAAGAGTATGAAATTGGGAGTGTTCTGGCCGACTACTATAGTAGTACTGTTTACAGCCGGTCGTAAATGAGATTTTCAGATAATCCACACAGGCATATGGAAATTCCCCACGCCCGTGCGGAAATTCCAGGGGCCTGTGGGAAACAACAACAGGGGCGTGTGCACACCTGATTCTATCTCTATTTAAGCGGCGATTCAGCCCGATTTTGGGGATCTTTTTCACCTCTTCTCTTCCACTTTTCTACATCATTTGGGAGGCCATCGGCTAGGGTTTTGAGAGGTTTTTCGCACGTCTTAGGAGTGGTTTGAAGGATTTCATATTGCGATTCACTTGGAAAAAGGTTTTTGGGGGAGCTTTCATCTGCATAGATCCGCCACGGTGTGCCCTAGGCCGGACAAGGAAACCCACGGAGAAGACTCAACTGCTTCACAAGACCATCGACACAAACACCGAGAGGGTTTTTCTATAGATTACTTGGTTTTGCATTCGATTTCATTGTTGATTTTAACTAGCTCCATGGAGAGCTAAACCTCCTAGTGGGTACTTGGTTATATGAACCCTAGGATGCTATTTTTTCTTTAAACCTTTTATTATGTTTTCCTTTATTGATGTTTTAATTGAGTTCCAATCTTGAATGCTCATTGAATGATTTCTCCCTTAGATTGACACTAGGGTGAGAGTCTATATTGGTAGCCTTTGTGGATGGGTGACACGCCATGAGGGTTAAACAAAGCTAGATTGGAGAGGGTTGAGAGGGTTAGTGATTGATCGCCCGCAAGTGTACGGGATCGCCAAGTAATACCCTGTGAGTGACACAGGGGTCGTAGTATTCCACGGGGCCAAGGAAGTATTATTACTCACTCTTCATCTATTATCTAGCCTACAATTCTTGGTATGAAGAACAAATGAAATAAAATAAAATAAACTAACTAATCTATGGCCGGGTAACTAGCACACAGATGTAAATAAACAAGGGATTATCAAGCATGAGAAGGTAGTGTTTGGACAAGGAATCCACCTAGGGTTGTCATTATGTCCCAAACTAGGATGTGTTAAAGATGCATTGATGATAATTGAGACCTGGAGATCTCATGAGTAGATTAGCCCCAATCTCTCGGTGACTAACCCATAATCCCATATGAATGTCAATCGGAATTTCTTCCGGATTAACAAACCTATGATCGCATTAAGTTTTAGGAAATCTCTAATAAGAGTAAACCTACTATCCTTCGGCTTAAACCTAGCAATGGAGGGCTACCAACAGCCGATTTCTCGGCGTGTAGGTACAACTATCCCCTTTCAATCTCTCCTAGATCTAGTATACGTGAGTAGGTCACATCTACGCATACAACTAATAGTAGTATACCACTCATCATACCCCCTTGATGGCCTCCATCCCGAGTGCTATACCACTCCCTATGGCCTCCATCCTGAGTGCTATACCACTCGCTATGTAGCTCAACATTGACACTATTTGGGGTAGGCAAACTCCATCAAGTAAATATCTTCTATTATAGCTAAAGTGATCATCCCGGGCTCTATACCGGGCAGCATTGAGGCCGTATGCCATGATCCAAATCCTGACTTGAAACTCTCCAGGTACTACAGTGACAGCTACAGTAATCTTGCTACAGTGTCGGTGCTACAGTACTTCCAGCTATAGTACTTTGCTACAGTGAATACCCCCTACTGTACCTTGCCCTGGTTTTCTTCTCTTTTTCACCTGAATCATATCCTCGTGTCATCCATGGTGTTCCCGTGCCCTGCAAAGCAAATAACACACGATTAAGCACAAAACGGGCATCAATTCTAATACATTTAGACACTTATCAAATATCCCCACACCTAAGCATTTGCTTGTCCCCAAGCAAACACATCATGAAAAACAAAGATAATGATAAGTGGCTAAGTGTATCACCTCCGGCTTAAATAAATACAAGACTCCACAAGCATGGAAAAATGATAACCGGATGATGAGTTACACGCAGATAGCACAATGAAAAGATCCTGCTCTCACCTCGTATATGTCCATGCTGGTGTGTGTGAACCTTGTATTTCATCTACCCTCGACTTGGTCTAGCCGATCGACTCCAATGAGTACAGCTCTAGATGCTAATCACTCCACTTGCAAAGAGTACTAAGTCCTAAAATGCTAAGCGCTACTTCAATGAACAAGTAATATCCTTCCAAGTTTTGAACTCGAACTAATTCCCTATTCTTCTCAAAACCACTAGTAGGTAGCCAAAAAGATCACTAGGGCCTTTATTTTCATTCCATTTTATTTTCTTTCTTTTTCGAGTCCGACTAACATAGACTGTACTAAAAATCTTTCTGGAGGGTGCACTTGCTGGTTAGGTACAAGAGCCACCCAACTACTCGATTACAGTCTACATAGACGCATTCATGCTTCATTAGCAGAGGAATACTGACATAGACTCATTTTTCTTTTTACTCTTTTCACTTTTTCATTTCTCTTTCATTTTCATTTTTTTTTTAGATCATGTATTCATACTACTCTACATGCCACAAAACTAGGGTTAGCTCAACAAGACTTAGAAGTTTTTAAGAGTACATTGAAAGATAGAACTTAGTATTCTAAGGCCAAGTACTCAAAGTTGTGTGTTAAGCAATCAAGAGAGATAGAGTAGTCAAGTTGGCTATTCCCAGGGCATCAACACAAGATCCAGTGCACAAGACAATACTAGAGTTGAAACATGATTCAATAGAGTACAACAACAAATATGTAACTCAAACCAATCATTAATCCATGCTATAAGAGTCTTACAATAATGAACAAGCCATCATGGGTAAACTAGCATGCAAATAATAACCTAGATCATAAAATACACCCATCCCCCACCTAGCAATGTACATTGTCCCCAATGTACACTAATCATGAAAAGCATGGTAATATATGCAATGAAAACAAATGAGGAGGGTGGAACAAACTTCCCCGGTTAATCTTGTGCACACGGTGAGGAGTGACCCGAACCAAAGGTGTCGCAAGTGTTTCATGTCGGGTCCGGCCTCCATGGAATGTGGGGAGGCTCACCAAACTCCCTTAATGCCCTGCAAGGCATGAAAGGGACACCATCATTCCGCAAAAATTTACAAAAATGAGATGGGGAGTAATCATGCAAACTCTAAGACAAAAACTAGAAAAAATAAAAAGCTAAACAATAAAACAAAGTGTCCATGCTAGCCCTTGTCTTTAGAATTAGGTTTCTCATCAAAAAATGACATCTTGTTCTATGGTATTCTTGTCCAAAAATGTGGTCACTCATGTGGTGTAAACATATTTCCATGGTTGTTGCCAATTTCTTCATCCTCATCATTCCTACAAATCATGAAAAACACAATCAAACATAGCGGAATCAAATAGAGTGCATAATGTGGCATAAAAATGGATAAAACATGAAGAAAATGGGGTGAATAGGATCCATACGGGCATAAGGAGCCCGTATGGGTACTATTCAATATGCAAGAGTTTCCCCTCATCATGAATTCGAAAAAAAATTGTACATAAATTCGAGATAAATCAAAGACATGATGATCATACCACAAAATACAAGCAAAAAGCTTGAAACAATCCACACAAAAACTCAAGAAAGCAAGAAGAAAAAAAAAGAAAATTTTTTATTCACAACAAGCTTCATACCAACAAAGATGTAGAGCACTTGAGTGGAGCTTGAAGGAGAACACTAGATCTACTTCCCAAGGAGTTGTGGAGATGATGTAGAGCAACATTTAGTGAGATCTGGCCATGGAGAGGTAAATCATGGAAGCTAAGTCTCGGTTGGAGAAGAAGAAGAATGAGGAGAGAGACAAGTTGACAAATTTCTCATGAAGAAAAAGGGTCTTCACGGTCTCTATGAGGTGCTCATAGAGCCCGCGAGGAGTAGTGAAAAGTTTCTGAATTTTCTTGATGGTCTCTATGCACTCCTCATATAGCCCGCGAGGAGTAGTGTAAAATTTCTGAATTTTCTTGATGATCTCTATGCACTCCTCATAGAGCCCGTAAGGCTTTCAAAACATGTTATAAAGTATTATTTGCTTCTCCAAACACATGGGCATGGCTACAAAGTGTTCTAAAATCATCTCCACCATGAACTAATGGTTCAAAATTTCGATCTAACACATAAAATGATAGCCCAAACAAGTGCGACTCCACAATAAAATCAAGTAAACAACCACATGGACAATGATCATGATAAACAAAACAATGAGAGCATGGACTTATTCAAATTAGCAACTCTAAGAAAATACGAAAAATAACAAGAACATGAACACAAAGAACACAAAAACATGAAAATAAACACCCGAATGCTTGGGTTACCTCCCAAGAAGCGCTTGTTTAACGTTATTAGCTTGACGTACCTCTTTCTTACCTTAAGGAGGCTTGAAGAGGGTGTGTTCCTCCCGGAAACATGTAGCATAGCTACTTCCATGAAAGAAAAGAATTACCTTCCGGGATGGTGACCTTGTGGAGACCAAGAACTTGGTACCTTTAGGCCTCCATGGAAAAAGTTTAGGCCGAGAGTTGTGCAACTTAAACTTGGGCGGATCCTTAGATGGTTTGAGCATCCTCCCTGCTCCCATTCTATTCCCGGCTGAATTTCCTTGGAGCTTCCTCAAAAATCGTTTCGGTCTCCATGGAAATAGGTATGGTTGAAAACTTTTCAAACTTGGCATCGGTGGGTCCTTGGACGGTGTAAACCTCCTACCCATATCTCCTTCTTCAACCAATGTCAATCTTCCATTAATTACCCACAAAAATCGTTTGGGCCTCCAAGGAAAAATTTTTGGTTGGGACGTGTCCAACATTAGCATCGGTGGGTCATTGGATGGCTTCAACCTCCTACCCATATCTTCAATTGTCCCAAATAATTCTCTTTTGTGCTTGGTGATTTGAGTCACTTCCATGCTAAGGGCTAGCTCAAGTGATATTTGTGCCACTTCTTCTACCTTTTTCATCTCCAATGCACCAAAGTTCTCAACCACCTCCCTTCCATCATATTTCTCTTCAATTTCATTGTTGCTTGTCGTTGGAAGTTCAATTGCTTTCGCTCTTGGAATAATTGTTCAACCCGATTCTCTAATTTGTGAAGAGAAGCTTGCACCAACAAAAAGTGTGGCATCGATGGCCTCAAATCGGGCATTACATTTGGCGTCAAGTGCATGAAGTTCGGTGGTGAGGGCATCAAATTTGGTGTTGACGTCTCGAAATCTCGATTCAAGATTTATCATGAACTTTGCCAACACATCCTCCTCGTAGTAAATCTTTTTTTATTAGCGGTGGTTGTGGCATTTGGGGAACCTTGAGGAGGTGCAACCTCTTGATTTTTCCCTTGATTCAATTAAAAAAATTTCGTGGTATTTCCACCCCGGATTGTAAGTTGAGCTGTAAGGGTTTCCTTGTGGTCTTTGGTTTTTCAATATAATCAAAGCATGAGCATCAACATTAGTGGCTGAAATTGAGTTAGAATCATTCAAATTGCGAGCCCCTTGCATTTGCCAAGAAAATTATACCTTGCACAAAAGAGTATAAAAAGAAGAAAGTTAAACAAAATAGGAAAAGTATATACAAAGAGTAATATGTACAAATAAAAGAAAAACGGCTAGAGTAATAGATTACAAGCTTTCCTAATATTCCTTGAATGTCCCGACACGGCGCCAAAAAAACTTGATTGATCGCCCGCAAGTGTACGGGATCGCTAAGTAATACCACGTGAGTGACACAGGGGTCGTAGTATTCCACGGGGACATGGAAGTATTATTACTCACTCTTCATCTATTATCTAGCCTACAATTCTTGGTATGAAGAACAAATGAAATAAAATAAAATAAACTAACTAATCTATGGCCGGGTAACTAGCACACAGATGTAAATAAACAAGGGATTATCAAGCATGAGAAGGTAGTGTTTGGATAAGGAATCCACCTAGGGTTGTCATTAAGTCCCAAACTAGGATGTGTTAAAGATGCATTGATGATAATTGAGACCTGGAGATCTCATGAGTAGATTAGCCCCAATCTCTCGGTGACTAACCCCTAATCCCATACGAATGTCAATCGGAATTTCTTCCGGATTAACAAACCTATGATCGCATTAAGTTTTATGAAATCTCTAATAGGAGTAAACCTACTATCCTTCGGCTTAAACCTAGCAATGGAGGGCTACCAACACCCGATTTCTCGGCGTGTAGGTACAAGTATCCCCTTTCAATCTCTCCTAGATCTAGTATACGTGAGTAGGTCACATCTACGCATACAACTCATAGTAGAATTACGGATCTCTCCATACACGTAATTCTAGACATGAAAGCATGAAAGATAAAATCTTAAACAACCATCAAACTCAATTAAGAATAACATTCCAAGTTCATACACAAGATTAGCCCTAGGGTTCATCCAAATCCAAACACAACAATAAGTTAATCCCTCATGACAAGGGATACTTATACAACATACAAGGAAAAGAAAGACAATAAAGAAGCAAGAAAACTCCCTCTACGATCTTGATCTCCTTGAATCGATGAAGCTTCGAATGATGATGCAATGGTGGTCTAGATCTTCAATCCAACTCCTTCTCCTATGCTCCTCTCCCTCTTGGTGATGATGGGTGCTCGTTTCCCACAAGGATCATCGCCGGAAGATGGCCGGAAGGCCTCAAGATTGTGTGGTGGCGGTTGCCCAAGAGGCCAAGAAGAAGTCTAGCCAAAAAGTTCCCAATCTTTCTCCAAAAATCCCTCTATATACCACTCATCATACCCCCTTGATGGCCTCCATCCCGAGTGCTATACCACTCCCTATGGCCTCCATCCTGAGTGCTATACCACTCGCTATGAAGCTCAACATTGATACTATTTCGGGTAGGCAAACTCCATCAAGTAAATATCTTCTATTATAGCTACAGTGATCATCCCGGGCTCTATACCGGGCAGCATTGAGGCTGTATACCATGATCCAAATCCTGACTTGAAACTCTCCAGTTGCTACAGTGACAGCTACAGTAATCTTGCTGCAATGTCGATGCTACAGTACTTCCAACTATAGTACTTTTGCTACAGTGAATACCCCTATAGTACCGCGCCCTGGTTTTCTTTTCTTGTTCACCCGAATCATATCCTCGTGTCATCCATGGTGTTCCCGTGCCCTGCAAAGCAAATAACACACGATTAAGCACAAAACGGGCATCAATTCTAATGAAAATACCTGCTAGAGATAACAAATACATACACTCAAATACATACATTTAGACACTTATCAGTTAGTCGAGAAGTAGCGGTGCGTCCCGTTTCCCCTTTGATTTGATTTACTCTATCTCCACGTTCCAAGAGTTCTTTGCGGTCATAGTAGAGCGAACGGGCTAAGGGATGATCTTTCGCTTGGGCTTAGTTACAAAGGCAACGGAGTGAAGCGTTGAAGTGATTTTAGCACCTAGGGCTTAATTGTGACTAGGGACCTTCGGCCTTGACCAAAGGGTTAGGTCTACACATAGGAATAGGGTTTATCACTTAGAATCCATAGAGCATCTTGCAACTGTACATAGTGCGAGGTGTTGAGATTGATCAGTTTTTTCTCCACCGGGGCTTGGTGTAGAGTTAGTCATGGTTGACCTTAGATTTCGAACCATGTATCTTATGATCTCCACAACTCATTAATGCATTAGTTAGAAAGCATAATAATTGGTTTTGCACTTGAAACAATTATCTTAGGTGGAGCAGTATCCAAGTATCCCACTTTTATCGATTCCCTTATCTTTCACCTACTTGTGCTTCTTTTTCTTGTTTCTTTTACTCTTGTTTACACCACATCTTATCAACATAATCATTGTTCATCTTCACTTGGTTAAGTAGCAATTTAAATATTTTTACTCCATACTCCCTGTTGATACGATACCCCACTCAGCTTGGAATTTATTACTCGATAAACATGTGCACTTGCGGGTAACACGCAAGGAGCGTTGTCAGCTCCCAAGGCCACCGGGCTCGGAGACTTTGTATGGATGATATTCATTTGCTTTAATTGAATGTGTGGCTTGTGTTGTTGGTTTTAATCCATTATTATCTTGTTCATTCCACAAAGGATGGATTCGGTAAAATTGATTTTGAATGATATTTGTTTGGCGGGATGCTAGCTTTTATTAGGTAATGTGATGATTTAAGGGGATTTTTATTATATTAATACACCAGAGGTTTCGGGTATTGGTAGCACCCCAAGAGGTTAGGGTTATTTTAGCTAAAAGCATTGATGTGTTCTTCTCAAGTGCACGGGTCGCACACAAGTAATATAGTGGTGCCCCATATGGGGTAGAGTTGTCAAACCTCAGTGGCTAGACTAAAACTACTCACTTAACACTGATCTCTAGTGAATAGTGAATAGATTATGAGATTAAATGAATGAAAGAGTAATTAAAAAAGAAGGAAAAGAGAATAGATAGAGATAAAAGGCAATTGGATGAAGTGTTAACAGAATAGAACAATGCCCCGGGATGCTCCCTCTGGACTCAATAATGCTAACCCACTCTCAAGGTTTACCAGGTACATTCTTGGGTTATAGTGTGTGCTCAACAGTAATGGAGCATCTATGGTTCTCATTTACACAAAATGTTTATTAAGGTAGCTATGGTTTCATGCATTGCAAGTTTGGCAATCACACAAGGCAACCAGAACTATCGCAATCCACACACCATGTTTTACCTGAGTAACTGTGCAAATCAAATGCATCAAGTTATGTAAACACAAGATTAAATACATGAACCAAAAGAACTTCGTAAATCATAAAGATTAAAATTGTTTAAGCATACAAAGTAGCAAAGTTCCCACCCTGGGCACCGTGGCCGGCTAGCCCCTCATGGGTGGGTACAACATGGAGGAGATAAAACTAGATCAAGAAAAAGAAGACATGACTCCCTTCTCTTTAGATTTGCCTCCAATGTCGAGCTCCTTGTGCTAGCAAGACTTCCCTTGTACCTCCAACTCGCTCCTTTATGCCTTAGAAGGTGTGGATAAGCTTGATCTTCGCCCTCATCAAAGTCCTTCCGGTGGAGAAGAAGATCCCTGAACAAAGATGATGATGAAACCCTAAAAACTGGAGTTATCAAAAGGGATTTCGGGCTCGACACTGTCTACGCACAATCATGTCCAGACCGTGTCATGTTGAGGGAGAACCGAGTGTCAACAATTCTTCACTAAAATCACCATTGGCCTGGGATTTTTGGAGGAATGGACATGATCGTGTCATGACCGTGTCACTCATGAAGGTGTCCTTCTACACGAAATTCTTGCTGGATTACATTGGCCTGAGAACTACGGAGGCTATGACATGAGCATGTCCAGCCCACGTCAAGCTCGAGTACTTGAACTCCTTTTGAACATCTTCTTGTTTTCTTCCCGAATTCATTTCAAATTGCATTAAGCCCCTTATTTCTGCACATATAACAAAATTACCCATAATAGCACTGCTCATGTATAAAAGTAAACTTGAGAACAAGCAAAATGATGAATTTAGGGTATGAAAACATGTATACAAAGTGCACTCATCAAATACCCCCACAATTGAGTTGTTGCTTGTCCTCAAGCAACCACCAAACACATAATAACAATGGAGATGAGTGCAATGTTTCTGATCTCGGGAAAAAAGTGATGAAGTTTTTAAGCAGAGGGGAGACAAAGGTGTTAGTAAAAACATTAATGCACAGAAACGACTATACTCTCACTTCCTAAACCTAGTGCGAGTGTGTTTAGAAACCCTAACTTATGTTCCCCATAGTTAACAGAATTTACAAATGACACTGAATTCAAGGGTAGTAGCTTCATACACCATAGAGGTAACCTTTTCCCCCGGTAGGTCGTCAAATGTACATTTGTGATGCCCAAAATTTGACTACTCAAGAGCGGCTTTCACTCAACTAAGGTGATAGCTCTTTCTCCATCTTTATCTCACAAGTAAACTTTTCATGATCATTAGTAGGACATTCCGAATAAGGAATCCAACTTTCCAATTTATTTATTTATTTTTTTTATACAAGATGACATGTTGAACCAAAAATAGCGCAAGATGAGAAGACTTTTAGATTAAGGGAGTAAAAGTAAGTTGTAATTTCACTACAATGGTTTCTAACACACACTTGTCCCCTTAAGTTTAGACATCACCCACTAACTAATCATATATCATCATGAACAAAGCACTCATCACCCACACAACATGAAACCCTCCCCCCACACTTGAAAATTACATTGTCCTCAATGTAAATTAATCATGCAATAAAAAGAGGATAAATGCAAGGAGAAGGGTGAAGTGACTACCCTGAATTTAGAAATGAGTTATGCCGTGGTCATGTGTTATCTCCCCAAAGCAAACAATGAGAGTGATGGTGTTGCTCTCACGTGTTGCTAATTCCAAGCAACCACAAATTCCCTAAGATACAAATTGGGACACAAGGGAAGCAAACATCAGTAATAAGATAGATAGGCAAAAACTAGAAAAGTAAACAACCAAAAATGTCAGTATAGCAGGGAGCATCCCTTGCTGACTGAAGTACAAAACCAACTTTGGAAAAAGAAAGCAACACGTGATCTGCTGTGTCCACACCAATATGTCAGAGGGAATGCTGAAGGTGTCAAACTCTCCCAGATTTGCTGTGTCCATACCAACATCTCTAGTAGAGCGCATAGGATAAATAGGCTCAGGTGGTATTTGAACACCCAAATGCTCATCAATGCGCACCACATGCCGTTCTGGCCACTAGAACTCCATGTTTAAACAGAAAATCAAGCCAGAAGCTGTTGGTGATAGTTATGAATGCGGCAGAGAAGACGTGGCAGGAGGTGGCTTGATGGCAGAGGTAGACTTGGGGGCAGCTGCATCCGTAGCAAGCTGATCCTCCAACAAAGTGACACGGTACTCAATCCGCTGAACAATCGTGACCCTAAGAACTAATCTCATCGAACGAAGTGTCTCTAGGGTCATAGGAGCCACATCCCACGACCACACGCGTTACATCGGTCCCACAAGGCGCCCATGTGGCGAGCGAGGGCGAGTGATATAAGGATGAACGAAGAAGGCACCCACCCGTGGGGATGTCCCCTGATGGGAGATGGACAAAGCAGCCTCATATCCCAAATATAGATGAAACCTGTCAACCATACTTAGCAGAAAGTCAAAATCTCAAAAGCTAACAACACCTGTGCTGTCATCGTGACCTATCAGAGTATGACTAAGTAGGAAATAAATGTAGCCCATTACAGGGGAATAGAGCATGGTGGCCTTGGTGCGACGGGGATCATAGGTACGAATGGAGCTCAACCACAGCTAGGCATTGCAAAGGGGCTTGCCTACCTGTCTAGAGATAAGCAAAACATCGTAGACAGGGGTGTGAGTGAACTCAGCATCGTACAAGCCCAAGTGGATAGAAAACTCAGTAAGGCTCATGCGATGCAATGCGCTGAATACCTGAAACCTAATATAATCTATGTAGTAAAACGTGATCGTGCCCCTCGATAACTCAAAGTGGCCAACACCTCGAGTTCCAATTGCTCATAGGTGTTGTCAGTGATATGAGATAACTGCCTCTATGCCCAGCACACAATAAGTGGCATACCTCTACCTCAAGCCCAATCTCTAGCTGGACATCCCAATCTATTTCTTGTGACTCACAAAAATGCCGGCGAAAGAGACGAGCATATCTCTCAACATGTTGTTGGTCATGGAGTGTGGGCCGATACTCCCCCTAGATGATGAGGCATCAGTTCTGGGCCTCTTAGATGCCCTACTAGTTGTATTATTCTTTAACATGATCTGTAAAGACAAAGTAGAGACATTTAGGTCAAAATACAAAAACCATATAGTCCAGACATGATCGTGCTAGGAGTACATTAATCGTGTCTGTGCGAGAGCCATAGAGAAATTCCGCAGTGACACGATCGTGTCACGACTTACATGATCATGTCAGTGTTGAACATTGTCCCAAAGAGGATTCCAATGCTCGCCCATGAAGTGATCGATCAACCAGGTTACAAAGATTGCAATCAAACACAAATATAACCTCCCAGGGTTGCAAAACTCACAGCCACACACTAACATCACAAAATTGGCACAAGAAAATGACGGGGACTTACTAAAATTGAAGACACAAGAAAGAGAAGAGAAGATATCAACAAGAAAAGCCTCTAATGGAAGTTTCAATCAAGGGTACCACTCTAAATAGGCTGAAAAGGGGGAGGAGGAGTTGGGCGTTTCAAGGGAGAGATGTGCTGTGAAAAGACGCGGCCACCGGCGATAGGGTTTTAATGTTAAATGTCAGAGCTAAAGGGTCACGCCTCTAGCATGCCTACGACATGTGCATGTCAGGTCATGAGGGTAGGGCAAGAGAGCCTATGGGTGAAATGATCGTGTCAATGAGTGTGATAACCCCCTGCCGAAAATCTCTGAAGATTAACAAAAAAGTTCAAATCAGCACTAACACGATCATGTTAGGAGCACAGAAATCGTACCTCTCCCTAACACGATCATGTTGAGCCCACGTCTGCCCTGAGAAATTCCAAAACAAATGCTAGTGAAAATCGGGGACACATGCTTGAGCTTGTCCCGGGTGTGTCATTCCTGACTTTTTCATAACATAAATTGTTCCTCCCAAAATAAACGAGAAAGCATATGGCCAACCATAATAAGCAAAGTGGTAAGAAAATCACAATGAAGAGGTCACAACAAATATGAAATTCTAAGAGAGTGGATGATTAAAGCCTGGGAATAGTGATCCAAAGACAAAATGAAAAATGAAAGCAAACCAACAACTACAAAACAAACAACTTGGGCTACCTCCCAAGGAGCACTTGTTTAACGTCACTAGCTTGACGTACCTATTGTGCGCTCACGGAGGTTAGTGAAATCGATACCTCTCTTGGAAACCTTGGATACAATTGCAAACATATGATGGTAACATGTTAGTTAAATGGATCTCACCGAATGTCTGAGTGCCAACTTGATTAAAGATGTTCAATCCAGGTGATGAAATGAGTGGCTTCTTCTTTCTACATGTCACCTTCTTCCACCACTTCCTAGCCTTGGAGATCTGCTTCTCAGGTGGTTTAGTATCCTTGCTGACTAACAACTCCAGACTTATGGCTTCTTCTATTACTCTTTCAGGTTCATCTTCATCAAATGGGGTATCCTCCAATAGGTCATTGAGTTCATCCTTCATAAATGTCTCTGATAAGTGCTTGTGCGATATGAATGCGAAGCATTCTTTCCTTATGTTAAGCATTATCTTTTTCGGGTTTTTACACTAATATGTGTGTTTTTATGTCACTTTTATGCAGGTAGGGTTGTGAGGCTGATTATGAAAGAAAGAAGCCAATGTGGATCACAATGCACCAATTTTGGAGGAAATCTTGCTAAGGTTCAAACGTGAAGACATAGGTCGGGTGTGAGATGCTAGAGTGTGTGCTAACCACCTCGTATTTAAGTTAGCACAACCATTTGGAGAAGCACAAGGGTAGTCATACTCAAGCATTCTGACTTATGCATATAGAACAAGATCTCCACCAACTTTTGCATCATTGAAGAAGTAAAGCGATCCACGACGTGAACATGTGCCCGTTTGCGTTACCTCGATGAAAGTATGGATTCGGGAAGTATTTCAGGCCGGATACTGTAGGAATAATGTAGCAAAGTACTGTAGCAGCATTGTTCAGCCCCACCCGAGAGAATAGAGAATCCGCACGGGCGTGTGAAAATTCCACATGCCCGTGTGAAAAATTCACAGGAGCGTCCATTGGGGCGTGTGGATCCCCGATTCCAGCCCTATTTAAAGCCGATTCAGCCACTATTTTAAGGATCTTTTCCCCTATCTTTTCTTCCACCTTTCCCGATCTTTGGAGGCGACAGTGGCTAGGGTTTGGAGAAGTTATGGCAAGGCTTTGGAGAGGTTTGATGGCCTTCGGAAGAGAGCTATTGGGGGAGCTTTCGTCGGCACCGATCCGTCGAGGTGTGCCCTGGGTTTGATGAGGGGACCTTTGAAGAAGACGCGGTCGATCCACAAGACCTTCAACACGAACACAAGGGGGTTTTCATTCATGTATCGCATCTCTATACTTTTGATTTCATTATCTATTGTATTTTGCTCCATGGAGAGCTAAACCATTAGTGGGTGCTTGGGTATTTGTGAACCCTAGGATGTATTCATTTCTTTGAATCTCTTTATTATGCTTTCAATTAATTGATGTTTATTGTGAGTTCCAACTTTGAACGCTTGATTGTGTGAATATTCCCCTAGAGTGACACTAGGGTTGAGAGTTCTTGTTGGTAACCTTGTGAGTGAGTGACGCACCACGAGTGTTAGAGAAAGCTAGGTTGGAGAGGGTTGAGAAGGTGAGTCGAGAGGTACAGGAGCATCCCCTTTCCCCTCCGATGTGTTAGATTCTACCTCCGTTCCTCGAGTTCTTTGCAGCCAGAATAGAGTGAATGATCTAAGGAATGACCTTCCGCTGGGGCTTAGTTGTGTGTGCAACGGAGTGAAGCGCAGAAGTGATCTTAGTATCTAAGGCTTAATTGTGGTTTGGGACCTTCCTTCTGGACCAAAGGGTTAGGTCTACAATTAGGAAGAGATTTATCACTTGGAATCCCTAGAACTTATTGCAATTCTATGCGAGTGCGAGGTTGAGAGGTTGTTCAATCTCTCCTCCGGGACATTTATAAAGTTAGGCATAGTTGACCTTAGATTTGGGACTATGTAATTAAGGATTTCCACGACTCACTTGCATTGATTAGGAAGCATAATAGAGGGTTCTTGCACTTGAAATGATTGTCCTAGGCGGAGCAATATCCGGGTACCCCATTTATCGTCGATTGCCTTTCCTATCTTTTACTTGCACCTCCTTTATCTTTTCTTATTTTTATTTGCATTGAGTTTGTTTCCACATCACTTTCAACATATTTTCATTCTAGTTAAATAGCAATCTTGGTGGTTCTAAGCACTATTCCCTGAGGATTCGACTACTCTCTCACCGGGGTATTATTACTTCAACACCCGTGCACTTGTAGTTTACATGCATATTCGGACGTGTCAGTCTCTTACATAAAGTCAGAAACAACCTCATTAACCACATCAACACAAATAACAAGTATCATCCAAGTCCATTGTGTGACTCATGGAGTCACGAAGTCTAAATATTGTTTGTTCGTCACCAACTCATAGTGTTACTCTACCGTTTTTCATATCAATAAGAGATTTGGACATTGCTAAGAATAGTCATCCCATTATTAACGGCACTTTAACCTTGTTATCAATATCTAAGATGATGAAATCCACTGGAAATATAAATTTGTTCGCCTTGACAAAAACATCTTAAATTATTCCCCTTGGTCGCCTGGTGGATCGATCTGGCAATTCTAGAGTCATGCTTGTGGGGTTAGGCTCTACAAGCCCCAGACTCTGAAAAATTCTATACGGCATCAAATTGATACTTGCCCCAAGGTCGGCAAGAGCTTTCTAATCAACCAAACCCCCAATTGTGCACGGAACAATAAAGCCCCTCGATCCTTCTTCTTCTTTGGAATTTTGTTACAAAGCAAAGCTAAACCCTCTTCACTAGGTGTCACAGAAGACACGTTCTCCAACTTCCTTTTGTTGGTGAGTAGTTCCTTCAAGAACTTAGCATACCTTGGCATTTGAGCAAGAGCTTCTACAAATTAGACATTAATGTGCAAAGTTTAGAACATATCAACGAACTTTTTATATTGCTCATTAAGTTGGTCATTTCTTGCCTTGGAAAGGAAAGGAAGTCTTTGCTGATGCACTGGAACTGAAGCTTTGTCTTGTGTGGTGTTGTCCATGTCAGTGATCACAATGGGTTCGGCAACTACTGCCTCAGGTTCCTTCTCAACAAGGTTTTGGAGTTGCTTCCTTACAACGCCCCTTGCGTATGTCCCGCAAGTGCACGGGTTTGTCGAAGTAATAAAATCCCAGGTGAGTGGGTATCGTATCCACAGGGAGTAGGGAGTAAAACTACTTAAATTGTTTCTTAACTAAGCGAAATATGAATAGTGATTTGTGTGACAAGATGTAATGCAAACAAAAGTAAAAGAGATAAGAGAAATAGCACAAGTAAATGAGAGGTAAGGCAATCGATATAGATGGGATACTCGGATATTGATCCACCTAGGACAATCGTTTCAAGTGCAAAACCCTCTATTATGCTTCCTAACTAATGCATTAATGTGTCATGGAGATCCTTTAATACATGGTCCCAAATCTAAAGTCAACCATGTCTAACCCTATACATGTCTCAGAGGAGAAATTGAACAATCTCTCAACTGTGCACTCGTGTAGAATTGCAATGAGATCTAAGGATTCCATGTGATAAATCCTCTTCCTATATATTGACCTAACCCTTTGGTCCAGACGGAAGATCCCTAGCCACAATTAAGCCCTAGTGCTAAAATCACTTCAATGCTTCACTCCATTGCACTCGCAACTAAGCCCTAGTGGAAGGTCATCCCTTAACCCATTCACTCTACTATGACCGCAAATAACTCGAGGAATTGGAGGTAGAATAAATCACACCGGAAGCAAAAGGGGGTGCTCCACTACCTCTCGACTCACCCTCTCAACCCTTTCTAATCTAGCTTTGTCTAACTCTCATGGTGTGTCACTCACTCATAAGGGTTACCAACAAGAACTCTCAACCCTTCTGTCACTCTAAGGGAGTATTCATACAATCAATGCATTCAAGATTGGAACTCAATAAACACATCAATTAATGAAGGCATAATAACAAGGTTCAATGAAACAAATACATCATAGGATTCATGATCTAAGTACCCACTAGGGGGTTTAGCTCTCCATTGAGCTAATTACAATAAATGAAATCGAATGTAAAAGCAATAAATCCATAGAAAATCCCCCTCGATAGTCATGGCGATGGTCTTGTGGAGAGTCCTCTACTCGTCCAAAGGTCCCTTTGTCTGGCCTAGGATATACCTTGTCGGATCGGTGCCGATGAAAGCTCTCCCACTAACCTTCTTTCAAATGGAGCGTGATGTCGGAGCCGTAGAACCTCTCCCAATCCCTAGCAAATACCTCTTAAAACCCTAGCCACATTCCTCTCTCAAGTTGGGGAAAAGATGGAGAAAACATACTGAAATCGGAGCTGAAATCGGCTTTTAAAGGGCTAGAATCGGGAACCCACACGTCCCTGTGAATATTTCACACGTCTCATGTGGAATTAACGCACGTCCATGTGGAATTTCTACATGCCCTTGTGGCTTCTCTAGACACATCCTTCTTCGGCCGGCTGTGAATAGTACCTGCTACATTATTTTTCTACAATGCCCTACTACAGTACCGGTCTGAAACACTCCTGAAACCATGCTTTTATCGATGTAACGTAAATGCACACACATTTACGTCGTAGATCGCTTTGCTTTCTCAATGAACGGCCACATTGGTGGAGATCTTCTTACACATGCACAAGCCGGAATACTTAAAATGTGATTGCCTTTGTGGCCCTCCAAATCATTGTGCTAGCTTGAATATAAGGAGGCTGGCACACATTCTAGCATCTTTAACCCGACTTATGTCTTCACATTTGAACCTTCTCAAGATTTCCTCCAAATGGTGCAATCACAATCTACATTGGCTTCTTTCTTTAAGATTCGGCTTCACAACCCTATATGCATGAAAGTAACATAAATACACACATGTTAGTGTTAAAACCAGATAAAAGTAATGCTCATCATAAGGAAAGAACACTTCACATTCTAATCACACAAGCACTTATCACTTCCCACTTCTGAAGGACACACCCATCAAGGATTCCTTTAGGTTAGCCATAGCATTGCTCGGGAGGGTCCCTAGTGGTCTCTCTTCTAGTAACTTATAACTTTGAGCCACATGATGTTCTAAGTTTCACACTGTTGCATTTGTATTTCTAATCATCTCTTCATGACCAACAAATCGAGTTTCAGTACTCGTGATGAATGGAGTCATTAAACTAGAGAGACCATTAGCAGACTCTAAAGCAGAGATGGAGGCTATGATTGTTGTGCAAGTGAAAATAAAGAAAAGAAGAAAGAGACGCAATAGAAATAAGGAAAGGCAATCGATAGAAAATGGGGCACCCAGACATTTCTCACCCTAAGACTATTATTTCAAGTGCAATTCTAATCATTATGTCTCCTAACTGATGTTTAATGAGTCATGGAAATCCAAAAACACACGCGGTCCAAAACCTTAGGTCAATTGTTACTAACCTTACACTATGCCCTGACGAAAAGGAATACTCTAGATGCCTCACACTGCGTAAGGTTGCTTAAAGCTCTACGGACTCCACGTGATAAACCCTATTCCCTAATATAGATCTAACCCTTTGGTGTAGGCGAAATACCCCTAGTCATGATTAAACCGCAACACTAAAGATTACTTCAACACCTCACTTTGTTGCTCGCGCAACTAAGCCCCAGTGGAGTTTGTCTCTTAGGATTTCACTCTATCATAACCGCAAAGTACTATTAGAATGTGGAGGTAGGATAAATCACACCGGAAGGGAAAGGGAACATTCCGATACCTCTCGACTCACCCTCTCGACCATCTCCAACCTAGCTTTGTCTAATCCTAATGGCGTTCCACACATCCACAATGATTACAAAGATGGATTCTCAACCCTAGTATCACTCTATGGGAAAATCAATACAACAAGCATTCAAGGATGGAACTCAATTAAAACATCAATTAAAGAATCATAATAAAGGTCAATAAAACAAAATCATCCAATGGTTTACAAGTCCAAGCACATACTAGGGGTTTAGCTCTCCATGGAGCAATACACAATCAACAATAAAATCAATAGTGAAAACATGTAATCTATAGATAAAACCCCCTTCTAGTCTGTATCAATGTTCTTGTGGAGCCGCCTCATCTTCTCCAAAGGTTCCCTTGTCAAGCCTAGGGCACACCTCGCCAAATCAATACTGACGAAAGCTCTCATAATAGCTCTCTTCCAAGGGAACATGATGTTGAAGGCCGTAGAACTGCACCAAAGACCTAGCTAAAGCCTCTCCAAACCATAGCCGCCAGCGCCTCCAAAGATGGGAGAAAAATAAGAAAAGATAGGAGAAAAAATTCTTTAAAACGTCTCAAGTTGTGGTATTTATAGGGGCTGGAATCGGGCATCCACACGAGCGTGTGGAATTTCCACATGGCCGTGTGGATTTCTAGATTTTGGTTTCCTACGAGCTATGAATAGTATCTGCTACAGTGATTTGCTATAATAAACTACTACAGTGCTTTGTGAAAATGCTCCCAAATCCACTCTTATCATTGACGTCACATGAATGGGCACACATCCACACATTAGATCGTGTTGCATCATCAATGAAATCACATTGAAGAAAATCTTGCTAGTATTGCACAAGTCAGAACACGTGAGAGGCTTATACTGCCGTGTTAACTTACTCTGTCCCGGTCGGCTCCAAAAAAAATTTGGATGATTCCTCCAACAAGCATTGTAAGTGTTGCTATATGGATTATTTTGATAATGATGGTTTTGACCAAGAAAATCCACTTGCTCATTCTGTTGCGCACTTACATTACTTATGGAGGAAAAACTTGGATCACATGAGAGGCCGGGATTATCATGAATCGGTCCCATGCTTGAAGATGGAGATTTCATATTGTCTAACCTCTTTGATATTGCTTCAACCTGGGCTGCAAGAGTCGTGATGACATCCACTTGATAGATACCAGGCAGACTTCACCAGTTTGTTTCTCTCGGAACTCCATTGATACCCATTGTTTACCATCTCTTCAATCATCTTTTGTCAATCACTAGGTTGCTTGTTACATAATGAACCCCCGGCAACCGCATCAACTATCTGGTTGGTAGAAGTGTTCTGCCCATTATAGAAAATTTGGATTTGCATCCACTCAATGATTCCATGTTACAGCCATTTCCTTAACACTCTTTATATCTCTCCCATGTTTCATACAATGATTTAGACTCCAATTGATGAAAAGAAGAGATATCTCTTCTAAGTTTGGTGATCTTTATAGGAGGAAAGTATCTAGCAACAAATGCCTCAGCAACCTGCTTCCATGTTGTGAGAGATCCAGGTAACAAGGAATTTAGCCACTGCTTGGCCCTTCCACGTAATGTGAATGGGAAGAGTCTCAGACGAACTACCTCCTTAGAGATGTTGCTCGCCTTATAAGTGTCACAAATTTTCACGAAATTTTTGAGGCGCTCATATGGACCTTCATCCTGAAACCCATCGAATTGACACTTGCACCAACTAAATAAAATTTAGCTCCAACTCAAAAATTGTTTGTAGCAATAGGAGGACAAAAAATACTTGAACCGACCCCCTCAATATTTGGTCGTATAAAATCCGAGATGCTCTATGGGTTATTACCGACCATTTCAACATCCTGATCCACTTCCACCCTTATCTCAATGGATCTTGTTTCACTCAAATTTATCTGACGTAATCTTCTTCTAAAAGTTCTATCAACTTCTGGATCAGGATTAATTGGTGGCATCGATGTACTGCAACGGGTCATGCAATTATACATGCACGTAGTAAATAGACATTATAAACTCAAAGATACTTCAAGCAAAGCAAAGAGAATAAAGATAAAATAAAGACACGATAGGAAGGAAAGTTTACAAAAGTATACACAATATAAACAAACTAGAACTCCAAATTATAAGCTTTCTTAATAGTTGCATGTCCCCAGCAACAGCGCCAAAAATTTGATGGGTTCTCCGCAAGTGCATGGGCCGCACACAAGTAATATAGTGGTACCCCGTAAGGGGTAAGGTTGTCAAACCTCAGGGACTGGACTAAAAATACTCACTTAACACTGGTATCTAGTGAATAATGAATAGGTGATGAGATTAAATGAATGAAAGAGTAGTTTACAGAGAAAGAAAAAGAGAATAGATAGAGATAAAGATAATTGGATTAAGTGTCAATAGAAGAGAACAATGCCCTGGGATGTTCCCTCTGTACTCAGTAATGCTCACTCACTTTTAATTTTTATCAGGTACATTCTTGGGTTCTAGTGTGTGCTCAATAGCAATGAAGCATCTATGGTTCTCAATTACACAAAGTTTTACTAAGGTAACTATGGTTTCATGCACATCAAGTTTTGCAATCAGGCAAGATAACAACAACTATGGCAATCCACATACCAAGTTTTACCTAAGTAATTGCGCAAATCAAACGCATCAAGTTATGCAAACACAAGATTAAACACAAGAAACAAAAAGAACTCATGAAATCATGAAGAGTAAAAGTCTTTAAGCATACAATGTAGCAAAGTTCGCACCTAGGGGCACTGTGGTCGCCTAGGTTGAGCTCCTTATGCCTCCAACTCGCTCCTTTATGACATAGAAGAAGTGGATAAGCTTGATCTTTGCCCTCATCAAAGTCCTCCCGTGGAGAAGAAGATCCCAGAACAAAGATGATGATGAAACCCTAAAAATTGGAGTTATAAAGAGGGATTTTTGGCTCAACACGGTCTCCACACGATCATGTCTAGAATGTGTCATTTCAAGGGAGAATCAAATAAAGTGGAGGGTCTCTGCCTATAAAGTTCTGTGGAAGGGACGCGATCATGTTCTGACCATGTAATGTTGTGACATGATCGTGTCAGAGGCACCCAGCGCATGTCAACAATTCTTTAATAAAATCACCCTTTTCCTAGGATTTTCAAAGGCGCGGACATGATCGTGTCATGACCGTGTCACACCTAAATGTGTCATTTTATGCAGAATTCTTGCTGGATCACATTGGACTGAGAACTTTGAACGCTATGACGCGAGCATGTCCAACCCATGCCAAGCTCGAGTACTTGAACTCCTTTTGAACATCTTTTTGTTTTTTAGCTGAATTCATTCCAAATTGTATTGAGCCCCCCTATTCTGCATATATAACAAAAATACCCATAATAGCACTATTTATGTATAAAAGTGAACTTGAGAACAAGCAAAATGATGAATTTACGGAGTGAAAACATGTATACAAATTGCACTCATCAAGTGTGCATTAGAATAACCCTAACCAAGATTCCCTGTTACCAAAGACATCATAGGGTATCTTCTGAATGGAGGAACTTGTATTGGATTAGGGCTACCACACGGAGGTTCCAGGGTAGTCAACATCCGAGTCTAGCTGACCAAAACTAAGCCAACCATATGCTTTTATGTTCTTCATCATTTGTACTTAGTTTTCTTCCATGGGAATCCTCTCATAGGGGCCTTCCTCATTATTTTGCTTCTTAACTCTTTTCTTTTGCTCAGGATTGTGTTGTTCAGCTTGTTTTACTTATTTGCATGCTTTATTTTCTTTAGTTTTATATTTGTGAACAAAAACCCTGATTCGATCGACTAGATAGTGATCCCCAAAATGAAGTAATAGTAGATCTTGGGACCCTTGGGAATATGACCCTATCATGATTGCATGAGAGGTTATTACTTGATGACCCATGCACTTGCGCCAAGGGAGTCACGCGCTTGCTTTTTAGCATGTCGCTCGCTCGCCCATTAATAGTATCTAACCTCTTCATGACAGCCTCAACCTGTGCTACTAAAGTAGTAATGGCATCCACATGATAAATCCTGGCTTCCTTCAACTTCTTTTTCCTTTTAGAATCCCATTAAAAGCCATTGTTTGTCATTTCCTCAATCAAACTGTATGCTGCACTCTGTTGTTTACTATATAAGGATCCCCTATAAGCTATATCGAGCATCTACTTGGTAGCACAATTCAGCCCGTGTAGAAGATTTGGATTTGCATCCATTCCACTATTCTCTGTTAGGGCATTTCCTCAACATTTCCTTGTATCTCTACCAAGTGTCAAACAATGATTCAGACTACAACTGTAGGAAGCAGGAGATATCGCTCCTTAACTTGGTGATTTTCACTTGAGGAAAGTATCTCGTGAGAAAAGTCTCTGCCATCTACTTCCATGTCATGATAAACACTTGCAGTAAGGAATTTAGCAATTGCTTGGCCCTTTCTCTTACAGAGAATGGAAAGAATCTAAGCCAAACAACATCCTTAGACATGTTATTCGCCATCAAAGTTGATAAGTGCTTGAGTAGACATAATTCTATATATGTTTTACATGCATTAAGCATTATTTTTACCATGGTTTATGTCTCATAAAGTGTACTTGGTGTTTCTTTGTACAAATAGGTTGTGAATGCCTTGAAGGAAGAAAAGAAAGCAAAGATAGGTTATGAAAGAACATTTTGGGAGTTTTTGTACAACATAAGGATCAAGATACAAGAGGAGCTCATATATATGGAAGTGTGTGCCAACTTCCAAGAGAATTCAATCTAAATTATGAGTTTGAAGGGAACAAAGGTAGTCACACTCCCATGTCCCTATATGGGTGAAGAATACAAGAGCTTCCTAATGATGATTAGACAATGAAAAACGTCATAACTTACCATGTGGCCTCAAGAGAAGAGTGTGTGGGCCGTGTTTATGAAAAGTACTATTCACACGACCTCGTGAAAATTCGACGCGATCGCGTGGGAATTTCGGCAGCTCACACGAGCAAATGAAATGTCACACGATCACGTGGAGGCACATGACAAACCCTATTTCTGATTATAAATAGTCATTTTGCCCTATTGTTTGGACATTTTTTGTGAGGCTCTTGAGGGGTGAGATGGCTAGGGTTTGGAGAGGATGTCTTTGCGGCTTAGGAGATGCTTCTTCACCAACTTTGATCGATTCTTTCCCTATCACAGCATCAAGGAAGCCACTGGTGACCCTAGCTTCGGAGTGGATTCCATCAAGACGTCAAAGCTCTCCATCAAGGCCATCAGTTCATATATAAGGTGGTTTATTTCTATAGCTTTTTTATACTTTTATTCAATGATGTTTTGTTTTGTATATTGCTCCATGGAGAACTAAACCCCTAGAGGGTATTTGGGCTTATGAACCCTAGGATTCTAATCTTTTGTGGATTTGCTTTGTGTTTTTATTTAATCCAAGTTTGGTTGACTTTCAATCTTGTTTGCTGACAAGGTCCCCTTGCTTATATCCCGCAAGTGCACGGGTTTGTCGAAGTAATAATCCCGGGTGAGCGGGGTCGAATCCGCAGGGAGTAGGGAGTGAAAATACTTAATTTGATTCTTAGCTATGTGGAATATCAATAGTGATAAGTGTGAAATTGATTCAATTCTCAACAATAAAAACAACAAGTGAAAGAGCAAAAGTAAGAAGAGGGTAAGGCAATCGATAAAGGATGGGGTACTCGGATAATGCATCACCTAGGATGATCGCTTCAAGTGCAAGAACTCTCTATTATGCTTCCTAATCAATGCAATGGTGAGTCGTGGAAATCATTACATACATAGTCCCAAATCTAAGGTCAACTATGCCTAACTCTATACATGTCCCGGAGGAGAAATCGAACAATCTCAACACCTCGACTTTCGCATAGAGTTGCAATGAGCTCTAGGGATTACAAGTGATAAATCTCTTCCTAAATATAGACCTACCCCTTTGGTCCAGATGGAAGGTCCCTAGCCACAATTAAGCCCTAGATACTAAGATCCTCTCAACGCTTCACTCCATTGCACGCGTAACTAGGCCCCAGCGGAGGTTCATCCCTTAGACCATTCACTCCATTATGGCCGCAAAGAACTCGAGGAACGGAGGTAGAATCTATCATGTCGGAGGGAAAGGGGACGCTCCTGCACTCTCTCGACTAACCCTCTCAACCCTCTCCAACCTAGCTTTTGTCTAACGCTAGTGGTGTGTCACTCACTCACAAGGGTTACCAACAAGAACTCTCAACCCTAGTGTCACTATAGGGGAAATGTTCATACAATCAAGCATTCAAGGTTGGAACTCACAATAAACATCAATTTATTGAAAGCATAATAAAGAAGTTCAATGAAACGAATACATCCTAGGGTTCGTAATCATCCAAGTACCCACTAGGGGTTTAGCTCTCCATGGAGCTTAATACAATCAAAGAAATCGAATGTAAAAGCAATGAATCCATAAAGAAACCCCCTCGATGATCGTGTCGATGGTCTTGTGGAGAGTCCTCTACTCGTCGTCCAAAGATTCCTTCATCCGGTATAGGATACGCCTCGATCGAAGCTCCCCTACCAACCTTCTTCCTAATGGAATCATGATGTCAGAGCCGTAGAACTTCCCCAAAACCTTGGCCAATACTCCTCGAAACCCTAGCCGAAGTCCTCTCACAAGTTGGGGAAAAGATGGAGAAAAGAATGCTGAAATCGGGGCTGAAATCGGCTTTAAATAGGGCTGGAATCGGGTGACTCCACTGTTGTGTACGGAACACGCGCCCGTGCGGAATTTCCACACGGCCGTAGATAATTTCCGCACGCCCCTGTGGATTCTCTGTTTCTGTGATTTTCGGCCGGCTGTGAACAGTAACTACTACAGTGATATGCCAAAAAATATTCCCGAATCCACTTTTCATCGAGGTAATATAAACGGGCACACGTTTATGCCGTGGATCGCTTTGCTTCTTCAATGACGGATAAGATGATGGAGATCTTGTTCTATGTGCATAAGTCGGAATGCTTGAGTGTGACTTCCCTTGTGCCCCTCCAAATGGTTTTGTAAACTCAAATACGGGGAGGTTGGCACACACTCTAGCATCTCGCACCCGACTTATATCTTCGCGTTTGAACTTTAGCAAGATTTCGTCCAAAATCGGTGCATTGTGATCCACATTGGCTTCTTTCCTTCATAATTGGTTTCACAACCCTACATGCACGAAAGTGACATAAAAACACATATATTAGTGTAGAAACCCGAGGAAAGTAATGCTCAACATAAGGAAATAATACTTCGCATTCATATCGCACAAGCACTTATCATTTGCCTAATTCTGTCTTACCTTATTGATCTTATGGTTGTTTGGTTTGCATGATTCGTTGCCTTGGTATGGGAGAGGTCTCCATTAGTGTTAGAACCCCAAGATTGAAGAGGGTTGAGAAGATGAGTTATAAGACCGTGGATCGTCCCCTTTCTCCTCCGATTGGTGTATTCTATCTCTGTATTCCCTAAGCTTTATGCAACATATTTGGTGTGAGGCATAAGATTGAGAGATTTCTCCACCGAGACCTTGTAGGGGTTAAGGACCTTTCACGTAGAAGTAGGGTTAGGTCTATTCTTAGAAATCAGATGCACCTTTTGGAATCCCTAGAGTGCTTTGTGGTCATATGTGGTCTGAGGAATTAAGATTCAGTGATTTCTCCACTTGGACCTCATAGGGGACCAGTATCGGTGATCAAGAGGAAGGATCCAATTATCTTTGGATTTGCATGACTTAACCTACTCATTATAGAAACACTTTGCACACCTAGTATTTAATATCTGAATCGTAGGGGGAGCATTGCCTGAATACCCCCTTTTTACTAAATGAGATCTTCCTCTATTTTGCCCTTGTATATTCGTCTTCGGTATTCATTTCTTTACACATTAGATCATCACATCATCCCTTTTATCATTAGCCTAGATAGCAGAGAATTAGTTAGTACAAGTAACCCTGTTCCTAGTGGATTCGACTACCTGACTCACTGGGTATTTTATTAGTTCAACGCCTGTGCACTTGCGGTATCAAAATGGTGTGTCAAAAGTATCACAAATTTCTAAGCAATTCTTGAAATGTTCATATGGGTTTTTTATTTTGAGTCCCCTTAAATTGTCACATCCACTGCACCATCTATTTAAAATTGGGCTTCAACTCAAAAATTTTCACATTAACAAGATGGTGAATAATGCTAGACCCTACTCCTTTCAATTTTGGTCGGGCAAAATCAGAATGCTTTGTTATTGATTCGTGATTATTTAAACCTCTTGATTTACTTCAATACTAATTTCCACAAGCCTGGTTTCATTCAAATTGAGGTGCCTTAATCTTCTTTGAAAACATCTTTTGATTTTTGGATCTGGGCTTGCCAATGGAGATAAAGTACTCACTTAGGTCATACAATTATTCCTTTATAATACAAGATAGAACATGATGAGCTCAAGATTAAAAAATTAAATAATAAATGAAAGATGAACAAATGATGCTAAAGAGAAAAAGAAATATTCACAAATATGAACAATATAGATAAAACTGGATCACTAGAATCCTAACTTCGCTAAAAGTTGCCAGTCCCTAGCGACGGCGCGAAAACTTGATGCATTCTCTGCAAGTGTACAAATAGTAACAAGTAATAGAATGATCCCCTGTGAGGAGTAAGGTTGTTGAACAAGAGGGACTAGACTTCTACTATTAATTACTTCTTTAATGTCTAGCAGATTAATAATTAGTTGGTATAATGAATCACAAAGAAAGAGTAAAAAGATAAGGGTGAAATTATCAGGCAGACTAGGATCGAGTCTTCAACAACAAGAGAGCAATGACCCAGTATAATTCCTATGTGGTATCAAATTCTTCCATAATCGAATGCTTTGGAACATTCCATTCTTGTTGTAGCCACCGCTTTGGATCTTGCTCCTTCATAATTTATGGCCACATATTTTTGGTTGCCATGCGGGAATATTTCTATGATAATGGAATGCACGCATTAATAATATATGATGATCTTAGTAAACAGGCAGTGGCATATCGATAAATATCATTATGGTAGTGTTCTGACTTACCTCTGATGTCTACTAGTTCTAAGATCCTAACGATTGCTCTAAAGCAATGTTGCATCTATGACCATCAAATACGCCAAATCTGCAATTGTAACTATTGCTTTCATATATGCTAAGTTTTGGAACCACACAAGGCAATCACAACTATGGTAATCACCACACGCCAAGTTTTTACATAAACATCTACACAAATCAAGCACACCAAGTTATGCAATCACATGAATAAATGCAAGAACACATTTGAACTCTATAGAAATTAAAAAACAAGTAGTCAAAGTACACTAACCAACATAGTTCAACATTAGGAGGCACCGTGGAATGGTTAGCCCCTCATGAATTCATACAACTGAGAATAATATAGGAATGCATTGAGAGAAATCATAACTTCCCCTTTTTACAAGATCTTCTTAGTTGAGCTTCAAAAGCTTCATTGATGAGGTAACTCCACTTCCCTTGTGCCTCTAACTCGACCTTGATCCCTTTAGATGGTGTGGTGAAGCTTGATCATCATCCTCTTGAGAACTCCCTTTTATGAGAAGAAAAACTCCCGAACCAGAGATGATAAGAAACCCTAAATCTGGAAGTTAAAAAGGAACTTTTGGGCTCGACACAGTTTTAGTGGAGTTATGCTGAGACTGCGCTCTTCTTTGGGACTTCTGAGTGAATCAGCTAAGTGATTGCCAGAGAAAATCACAAGGTGAGCATGAGCATGCTTGCCAGTGCTTTGTGATTGATAAGTGCTTGAGTAGACATATTTTTATATATGTTTTACATGCATTGAGCATCATTTTTACTATGGTTTATGTCTCATATTGGGTATTTGGTGTTCTTTTATGCATATAGGTTGTGAATACCTTGAAGAGTAAAAAGGAAGCAAAGATAGGCTATAATGACACAATGTTGGGAGTTCTTGTTCAATTCAAAGACCAAGACACGAGAGGAGTTCATAAACATGGAGATGTGTGCCAACTTCCAAGAAGATTCAAGTCAATTAACTAGTTGGAAGGGCACAAAGGCAGCCACATCTTCATGTTCCTTCTCTTTGTGAAGATTGCAAGACCTCTCAAAGATACGTCAATGAAGAAAAGTTTTATAGCCTACCACATGGACGTGTGCCCGGACATGTGGCCTCAAGAGAAGAGTGTTTGGAATGCGGTTTGTGAAAAGTACTGTAGTGATTTTATTGTAGCAATTTCACTGTTTGCGCGCCCGTGTGGAAATTCCTACAACCCACATGGCCGCGTGGAAAATCCACACAGGCGCGTGAGGGTACGTGACAGGCCCGATCTAAGACCTATAAATAGCCTTTTTGCCCTATTCTTTCTCATCTTTTGTGCGGCTCTTGAGGGGTGAGATGGCTAGGGGTTTGGAGAGGAGGTCTTTGCGGCTTTGGAGGCGCTTTTGTCACCAACTTTGATCGATTCCTCCTCCGTCATAGCATCAAGGAAGCCACCGGTGAACCTAGCTTGGAGTGGGTCCTTCAAGACGTCGAAGCTCTCCATCAAGGCCATCGGGTTCATATATAAGGGGGTTTATTTCTATGGTTTTAATGTACTTTCATTCATTGATGGTGTGTTTTGTATGTTGCTCCATGGAGAGCTAAAAACCCTAGAGGGTATTTGGGCTTAGTGAACCCTAGGATTCTCATCTTTTGTGGATTTGCTTAGTGTTTCTATTTAATCCGAGTTTGATTAAGTTTTAATCTTGATTGTCTAATGCTTGCTTGCCTTATTGATCTTTTGGCTATTTGGTTTGCATGATTTGTTACCTTGGTGAGAGAGAGGTCTCCATTAGGGTTAGAACCTCAATATTGAAGAGGGTTGAGAGGGTGAGTCATGAGATAGAGAGCATCCCCTTTCCCTCCGATTGGTGTATTCTATCTCCGTTCCCTAAGCCCTATGCAACCATATTTAGTGTGAGGCATGATATTGAGAGATTTCTCCACCGGGACCTTGTAGGGAGTTAGGATCCTTCACCGGGAATTAGAGTTGGATCAATCTTTAGGAATTGGATACACCTCTTGGAATCCCTAGAGTGCTTTGCGGTCATATGTGGTGTGAGGTGTTGAGATTGAGCGATTTCTCCACCGGGACCTCGTAGGGGACTAGTATCGGTGATCGGGAGGCCGGATCCGATTATATTTAGATTTCCACGACTTAACTTACTCTTCATAGAAACACTTTGCTCATTCGGTACATAATACCTGAATCCTTGGGGGAGCATTGCCCGAATACTCCACTTTTTACTTGATCGAGATCTCCATCCATTTTTACCCTTGCATATTCATCTCCGGTATTCATTTCTTCGCACATTAGATCACCACACCTTTCCATTTTATCATTAGGCTAGAAAGCGAGAGAAGAAGTTAGTTCTAGTAGCCCCTGTTCCCGTGGATTCGACTACCCACTCACTGGGGTAATTATTACTTTGACACCCGTGCACTTGCGGTTTACACGCATATTCGGATGCGTGTCAGTGATGAGTGCATTTCATATCATATTTTACATACCTCCAATGCACTCTTTTACTCTTGGTATACTTATCTTTGGTGCAGGCTTTTAGGGCTCATAACACATGACTGAAATCAGGGACAAAATCAACCAAAGAAGATAATTTCTCTAAGTGTCTAATGCAAGCACGAGCAAAGCGTGGGTGTGCCATCTCCCTATGATTTTCTCTACCTAGGACTCTATTTTTCAGAAAGAGCATGGGCGAAGCACTGTGGTGCTTGCTCCTTGTTATTATCTGTAGATGCTTGTATTTTCAAGGAAAGCATGGTCTGCGTGATTCTTTCATGGGTGTGCTCAAGCTCAACAGGGGAGAGCACGACTGTGCTCTCCCTGTGATTATCTCTGGATGACACTTAGCCTTTTTCACTCAGAAGTTCCAAGAGGAGCATGGTCTAAGCACAACCGTGCCGAGACCGTGTCGAGCTTGAAAATTCCTTTTTTAACTCCCAGATTTAGGGTTTCTTGGTATCTTTTGTTCGGGAGTTTTCTTCTCCAGCAGGGAAGCTATCAAGAGAACGATGATCAGCCATCACCACATGAGCTGAGGAGATCAAGGGTGAGTTTTAGACACTAGGTAAGTGGAGTTTCCTATTCTGTGGAGTTCTTGAAGTATATTTAAAGAGATCTTGTGAAAGAGGGAAGTGTAGATGTCTCTTTTCCTTGCGTTTATCTTCTTCTCTCATTTGTATGAATTCATGAGGTGCTAACTGTTCCACGGTGCACGGGATTATGAACTATGTTGGCTCTTATACTTTGACTACTTGAGTTCTAATGCCTATGGTGTTCTATTGCTTTCTTGTGTTAATTCACACGTTGCATAACTTGGCGTTCTTGATTTGTGTAGATCCTTGTGTAAAACTTGGCGTATGTGGATAATCATAGTTCCTAGTGTAGTTGCAAAACTTGTCTTGTATGAAGCCCATAGTTACACTTGTAGTACTTGGTGTATTTGAAAGCCATAGATGCAACAAAGTTTTTGAGCACCCATAATGATCTTAAAATATACCTTGGTAGGCATTAGACTGAAGTTATTATCTTGAGCACATAGGAATCATCTTGGGGTATTGGTCTCTTGTTATTAAAATTTAATGCTAATCTACTTGGTTCGTTCATCCCTTTGTTCCTTAGTCTTGTGTAGTAATTAACTTCTTTATCACCTCTTCTGTTTGAATAGATATTAGAGGATCAACTAGTACTAGAAGTCCAATCCCTGTAGTTTTACAACCTTACCCCCTTGTGGGGTACAACTTTATTATTGGTAATGATCCATGCACTTGCAGAGAGTTCATCACTTTGCTTGAGCAAGACCATGCAAGGATCACACTTAGCATGCTTCTCCTTTAAGCAAAAGATGCTTCAATTCAGAGAAAATCACTTGGAGGGAGCACGACCGTGCTTAGCTTGGAAGCATCCCCATGCTTGGCTAACTACTCAGGCATCTTCAGACATTGATAATCATCAGGACGGAGCACCACTGTGCTCTGCCCATACTTGGCTTAGATGCTTAGAAAAATCTACATTCTTTGCTTGTTTTGTCCTCGATTTCATTCCAGATTGCTTTGAATGCTAAATTCCTGCACCATGAACAACTATACCTTGAATAGCATCAAATATATCCAGAATGTTCTAAAAGACAAGAAAAAGAATGAATTGGGAGTAAGAAAAATAAGATATGAATTGCATTCATCAACCACCACCTAGATCCTCAGGCATGTCAATACATTGAAACTCCATTCAATCTATGTGTTCCCTAATACATGCAAGCATCCTTCTCTACAAATTTCATTCAATAGTCAAAACATATGGAATCCATCAATTAAGGGTTGAACATGAAAACAATAGATTGAAACCGAAGTAAAACCTGGCAATACTAAATTAAGAATTAAAGTATCATCTATACAAGTTTCCTCCAAAGGTTCGCCAGAGCCTAATGGCTTTGGAATTTTAGTTAGACATAAAAAGAGGAAAAAACAATATATATAAATCAACAATGTAAAGGTTCATTGCAAACTCCATATTTCAACGACTGATGGCGGTGATGAGACCTTGCAGAATCTGCATCGTAGAGCCTTGATGTTCTCCTTGAGTTCCATCCTCTTTTCTCTTTGATTCTTTCTCCAATCAATCTTCTCTAATGAGTTTTTCTGTTTAGAGTTTGTAGAGTCTCATGGTGGCCAAGTTTTCTTCCAAAAAACCTAAGTTCACCATTTATACTTTTCCAAGTGTGTGAGGGAGTGTGTGGTTACATGGAGCCCACACGAGACTCAAATTATGGCCCAAAATTGTGAATTGAGTGTGCTTGGTGCGGATGTAAGGATGCCGCAAAATGAAGACAGGGTAAAGCAACACAAAGTGGATGACATTATGGCCATGGAAAAATGTGAGGAAGTGGAAGAAGCTCAGTCGACCACAATTGGTTAAGTGCACTAGAAAAATTCCGACAATTGTATTTGAAGATGTGGGTAGGAAGCTAAGGTCATCCTTGAACACACCAATGACAGGCTTGGATAATTCCCAACAAAAAATATTTCAATGACGGCCCAAGAAAATTTTGTGGGTCATTTTTTATCATTCAAGAAAGGTTGAGAAAAAAAATGTTGATAGGATGTTAAAGCCACCAATTGATCAACCCATGCCAAACTTGACGAGGTCTCAACCAAATTTGTTCCCTTGGAAACCTAAACAACTTTTATGGGCAGTTCAAGGCCATTTGACAAGAGTCGAGGAAGATGATGTGGTAGGAGGTGGAACCATCCAAGGACCCACCCATGCCGAGCTTAAATAACTCTTGACCGAAGCTATTTCCTTGGAGGCCCAAGCAACTTGGTGGGGTACTCAAATGAATTTTGGTTGGAGCCAAACAAGAAGAGGGGAGGATGCTTAAACCATCCAAGGATCCACCAAAGTTAAAATTGCACAATGCCCAGGCCAAGCTTTTCATGTGGAGGCCAAAAGGTAACTCATGCATGGCATCCACCTTGACATCATATCGGTAGGTATGTTTCATTTTCTTAGGTAACTCTTATGTCACATCTAGCTTGGAATAACACACCATCTGCACGCCACCATGAGGTAAGAGAGGCACGTCAAGATAATGAAGTAAAACAAGCCCTTCTTGGGAGGCAACTCAAGTTTCAAATCTTTTAGTTTTATTTTTTTTTTTCGTATTCAAATTACTTGTTGAGTATGGTTTATTGTAGTTGTGGTTATGTTATGTTCCTATTTTTGTTTGTTTGGATGATCCATGCTTGTCTAAGATTTGTGAATTTGTCTAGAGGTTTGGTGTTGTTTGATTGTGTTTCAATGCATATTTCGGTCTTATAGATGTTGTAAATTAGTTCTTTTCTAAGTTGGAAGGGAGTCCATGAAAAAATTTAAATTTTCTAGGTCCTTACAAGCTCCATGCACCCGCATGGATCCCGTGAGGCTCACAGCCCCACAGGTCATGGGGTGTTAAATCCTCTCTCTCCTTTCCAATTTCCATCATTCTTAATTTCTCTTGCTCTCACGCATTTCTCATCTTTTTCCCCTTATTTTTTCACCATTTTTATACATTTTTCTTTCTCCAACCTCCTCTCCCGCCTCTTGTAACTTGGATCTACTATTTTATTGAAGGTTTTACTGTCTACTTCATCGATTTTTGTCGATCTACATTTTGGAGCACTAACCATGGTTTAAAGTCAAGCTTGATTTTCTTCTTGGTTTTGCATGCTTATTTTGGTTCAAACTATGGGAAATGTTGAGTGGATGTTTAATATTTGATTTGTTTATGATAAGTACTTGTGCGATATGAATGCGAAGCATTTTTTCCTTATGTTAAGCATTACCTTTCTCGGGTTTTTATACTAATATGTGTGTTTTTATGTCACTTTTATGCAGGTAGGGTTGTGAGGCCGATTATGAAGGAAAGAAGCCAATGTGGATCATAATGCACCGATTTTGGAGGAAATCTTGCTAAGGTTCAAACGCGAAGACATAGGTCAGGTGTGAGATGCTAGAGTGTGTGCCAACCTCCTCGTATTTGAGTTAGCACAACCATTTGGAGGGGCACAAGGGTAGTCATACTCAAGCATTCTGACTTATGCATATAGAACAAGATCTCCACCAACTTTCCCATCATTGAAGAAGCAAAGCGATCCACGACGTGAACATGTGCCCATTCGCGTTACCTCGATGAAAGTATGGATTCGGGAAGTATTTCAGGCCGGATACGGTAGCAACAATGCAGCAAAGTACTGTAGCAGCATTGTTCATAGCCGGCCGAGAAAACTGCAGAATAGAGAATCCACACGGGCATGTGGAATTTCCACACGCCCGTATGAAAAAATTCCATAGGGGTGCCCACAGGGGCGTGTGGATCCCCGATTCCAGCCATATTTAAAGCCGATTCTGCCCGATTTCAGTATTCTTTTCTCCATCTTTCTCCTAACTTGAGAGAGGGTTTTGGCTAGGGTTTTGAGAGGTATTGGCTATGGTTTTTGAGAGGTTCTATGGCTCCGACATTGTCATCTCTTTGAAAGAAAGTTGGTAGGGGAGCTTCCGCCAAGGCGTATCCTATACCGGACAAGGGAATCTTTGGACGACGAGTAGAGGACTTTCCACAAGACTATCAACATGACTATCGAGTGGGTTTTCTATGGATTCATTACTTTTACATTCTATTTCTTTGATTGTACTTAGCTCTAGGGAGAGCTAAACCCCTACTGGGTACTTGGGTATTTGTGAACCCTAGGATGTATTCATTTCTTTGAATCTCTTTATTATGCTTTCAATTAATCGATGTTTATTGTGAGTTCCATCTTTGAATGCTTGATTGTGTGAATACTCCCCTAGAGTGACACTAGGGTTGAGAGTTCTTGTTGATAACCTTGTGAGTGAGTGCACACCATGAGTATTAGACAAAGCTAGGTTGGAGAGGGTTGAGAGGGTGAGTCGAGAGGTACAGGAGCGTCCCCTTTCCCCTTCGATGTGTTAGATTCTACCTCCGTTCCTCAAGTTTTTTTGCAGCTACAATAGAGTGAATGATCTAAGGGATGACCTTCCACTGGGCTTAGTTGCGGGTGCAACGGAGTGAGCGCAGAAGTGATCTTAGTATCTAGGGCTTAATTGTGGATAGGGACCTTCCACCTGGACCAAAGGGTTAGGTCTACAATTAGGAAGAGATTTATCACTTGGAATCCCTAGAACTTATTGCAATTCTATGCGAGTACGAGGTTGAGAGGTTATTCAATCTCTCCTCCGGGACATGTATAGAGTTAGACATAGTTGACCTTATATTTGGGACTATGTAATTAAGGATTTCCACGACTCACTTGCATTGATTAGGAAGCATAATAGAGGGTTCTTGCACTTGAAATGATTGTCCTAGGCGGAGCAATATCCGGGTACCCCATCTTTATCGATTGCCTTACTTTCTCCTTTACTTGTGCTCTCTTATTTGTTGTTTTTACTTTTGAGAATTGAATCATTGTCACACATATTACTATTCATCTTTCACATGGCTAATAAGCGAATTAAGTGTTTTTATTCCCTACTCCCTATAGATACGATACTCACTCATCCGGGATTATTACTTCGACAAACCCGTGCACTTGCGGAATATACGCAAGGGGACCTTGTCAGTTTATATTTTGAGACATTGCTTGTACATTTTTGGGCTTCAAAAACAAGGGGAAGCTCTTGATCTTTCAAGTCTGTGCTACAGTAACTTTTGAATGGTGCTTGCCTTTAATTTGTTTGACAATTTTAGCATTTTTGTAAACCCTTAGTAACACTTGCAATAGAGAGATTTGGAGATCATGATATTGATTAAACAAATGGCTTTCTTGGAATCTTTCTTATTTCATTGTTCTTGTTATGCAGTTTTTTTTTCGTTGTTTGTTTGTTTTTTGTTTGTTTGTTTGTTTGTTTGTTTTTGTATTTTCTTTTTGTGTGTTATGGATGTCTTGAGATGATGTTCCATTCTATATTGCATGGTGGAATTGGGGCATTAAGCACACCTTTCTTTCTCCATCATGTACAGGAATCATTGGGGGCCACCCCGAGTTCATGGACTTCAAGCCTCATGCTTCGAGACTGGGAGAAGTTCACGAAACCCTCTTGCTATGCTTTTATTGTCTATATTGTTGCATGATGCTTGTTAGACACATTGAGGACAATGTGTATCTTTAAGTGGAGTGTGGATTTTTGTGAACTTTAATTTTACTTTGCATGATTATTTAACCGATGATAGCTATGATTCATTGTTAAGATTTTCTAGCTTGAAGGAATGATAGATATGAGTTGTTTTTCTTGGTGAAGCTTGAAATGAAGTTCTACTCCTTTAGTGCTTTCAATACACTTTTGTCACAAACGTTGACTTGTTTATTTAGACTAACCCATTGCTATAGCTCCAGTGTTAGGCTGTTAAATTCCACCTTTAATGATCATTTAAGAGCTTTTGTTTCTTTTGTTTCTTTTTTTAAGCTCTAAGTGAAGTCTTCCATGTAGTAGGCCAGGAGATATGAGATAGAGTATTCTAATAGTTTTTGTATAAAGAAAGAGTCTATGTCAGTACTCCTCTGCAACTATAGCATGAATGCGTCTATGTAGGCATATAATCGAGTAAGTTGGGTGGCTCTTATGCCTAATCAGCATGTGCATCCTTCAGAAAGATTTTGTGCAATCTATGTTAGGAAAACTCAAAAAACAAAAAAAGAAGAGAAAAAGAAAGAGAGAAAAAGAAAAGAAAAATGAGAAAAAGCTATTGGTCTCCCGGAGTCTATATTGCATTCACTTAGAAGCTAAAGCCTTCTTGTGAACCAAAGGACTCTTGATTGGTCATTAATGTAATCTCCGCAAGTGCACGAGTCACGCACAAGTAATATAGTGGTACCCTGTTAGGGGTAGGATTGTCGAACACCAGGGACTGGACTAGAAATACTCACTCAACACTGATATCTAGTGAAGAATATATTGGCGATAAGATTACTTTAAACTAAAAGAGAGATAAAAGAGATAAAAGAAAAGAGGAAAGATGAAGATAAAGGCAATTGAATTGAGTGTGAACAGTAAGGGAACAATGCCCTTGGATGTTTCCTAAGAACTTAATGATGCTCACTCACTCTCATGGTTTACCAGGTACATTCTTGTGCTCTAGTGTGTGATCAAAACCAATATTGCAGCTAAGCCTCTCAAAAATGTCGAGTTTTGCAAAGATAACTATGGATTCAAGCTCACCAAGTTATGCCATTCCCAAAAGGAAATGACAACTGTGATAATCCACCATCAAGTTTTATCTAAGCAACTATGCAAATTAAGCACTTCAAGTTTTGCAATACAAGATTTAACACAAGAACCAAAAGAACTCCATAAATCATGAAGAGTATAAGTGTTTAAAGTATACAAAGTGACTAAGTTCCCACCCAAGGGCACCGTGGCTGGCTAGCCCCTCATGGGTGGGTACAACATGGAGGTGATAACACTAGTTCTAAAGAAAGAAGGCATGACTCCCTTTTCTTTGAGATTTGCCTCCAACGTTGAGGTCCGTGTGCTAGCACCACTTCCCTTGTGCTTCCAACTCACTCCTTGATACCTTAGAAATTGTGGATAAGCATGATCTTCACTCTCATCAATGTCCTCCTGGTGGAAAAGTAGATCGTTGAACAAAATATGGAAAGGAAACCCTGAAAACTGGAGTTAAAAAGGAAGGATTCGAGCTTGACATGGTCTGTTCACGAGTGTGTCCAGACTGTGTCATATCGAGGAAGAGTCGAGTGAAAAAGGAGTGTCTTTGCTTGGAAACTTCATTGGAAGGGACATGGTCGTGTCTTGATCATGTGATGATATTACACAATTGTGTCAGGAGCAGCCAGAACATGTCGCCTATTCTTCAATAAAATCGCCCTTGGCCTAGGTTTTTTCAGAGGCATGGACACGATCGTGTCCTGGCCATGTCAAGTTTGGAAGTGCCCTTCTACACAGACTTCTTGCTGGATCAACAACAGGCTGAGAACTTTAGTGGGTATGAAATGAGCATGTCTAGCCCGTGTCAAGCTTGAGTACTTGAACTCCTTTTGAATATTTTCTTTTTTTCTTCCCGATTTTACTCCAAATTGTAATGAGCCCCTATTCCTACATATATAACACAAATACCCATAATAGTACTACTTATGTATAAAAGTAAACTTGAGAACAAGCAAAATGATGGATTTAGGGCATAAAAACATGTATACAAAGTGCACTCATCAGTCATTAAGGATGTCTTTAGCAATTCGAACTCCAGTAGTTATGGCATGTGGACCGATTAGGTAGAGCGAGGAAGGAAGTACATGCACACTCACGAGGGAAGCAATATAGACGGGATAGGACAACCTTTATTGTGTTGATTGGTTTATAACTCTTCATCTTGATTTCACTTTCACTTGTGCTAATAGAGTTCTTTACTTTTGAGATTAAGGTTATACATTTATCCTCTTATCATTATTCCCTTGTTTTTCACGTTTTGTTTGCTTGAGGGCAAGCAAACGCTCAGGTGTGGGGATGTTTGATAAGAGCCTAAATGTATGTATTTATATATGCAATTTATACATGCTAGTATTCATTTTTTATTGAATCGATGCCCTTTTTGTGTTTAAATTAGTTTTATTTGTGTTACAGGCCTAAAAGAAGCCAAGGCAAGATCAAGAACATGTTTGTGAAGAAATAAGCATCAGAAACTGCATTTTAAGGTTCAAATACTATAGCAGGGGCAGTGTAGCGAAAAATTGTGTGTGCTACAAGAATTTGGCTGTAAACCTCATGGGCTCCATGCACCCACATGAAGCCCATGAGACTTACTGGAGATTTTAGCACCAGTAGATGGTAAATGTAGCAGAAGTACTATAGTGCCCTGAATTAATTTTCGTGCAAAATCGGCTTTAAACCTCATAGGCTCCATGGTCCCACATGGAGACCATAAGGCTTTGGCATATGAGTTTAAAAATAGATCTAGGGCATCAATAAAAGGGTTTTTGCCAACATTTTCTCCACCATCATTTTCTAGGGATTTAAGGGGCTGGTGAAGGCAAAATTGAAGAGGAGAAGAAGGTTGCTATCATGGAGATCATCAAGAAGCTTGCTGGTGTGGATCAATAAGCTCTCATCACTACCTTCTAATCAACATTTCAAGGGGTTTTCTTTGGTTTTGTTCATGCTTCCTATGTTTCTTGAGTTCTCTCTTGTATTCATGTTGAACTAGGCTATTAAGGTCACCAGACATCCGATGAACCTTGGGATGAACTTGCTTGTATGAATGTTGTGATTTACTTCTAGTGATTTTGGTTTGGTTTGTGGTTCAAGCTATGTGTTCTTTGATGTATTGCTTTGTATGAGAACTCTATGATTTAACTTCTAGGTGGTACCTGGTTGTGTGACCATCACCTTTGTACTAGGCTCACGTAGCTTGGAAGGGATTCATGTATGAATATACCGTGACCATCGGGTAGTTCATACCCTTCCAAACATTAGGGCTAGACCTAGGTATTGGGCATCGGGCCCCTAACTAGAGATTTCCCTCGGTTGTAATGCAATCATAGGGAGGATTTGATCCGAAGAGACTCGAGCTAATACTTATATGGTATTAGGGGTTATCGCCGTGACCATCGGGGTAACCTACTTTAGGATATCTCTTGGCCCAAAACCATAATTGCTTGTGTAATTCTAACATCCTTCTAGCTTTACTGGTCTCAAGGGGATACTTGCCTGGGAATTTCACTTTCATTGCTATTTTCTTCTTTAATTTATGATAAACGCTTAAATATACGCATTTTATACGTATTAATCTTGTATTATTTGTGTATATTTTAATGAATTAATGCCCGTTTAAGTCTAAATTGGTTATTTCGGTGTTGCAGATCTTAAAAGCACTAAACAAAGCTCAAAAATACAAATTGGATGAATTTGACACCAAAAACGGAATTTTTGGAATTCGCAAGATGCAGAGGTACTATAAGTGAGTTACTATTCATGTCTGCAGCGATTCGGCGCTTTGAGCTTCATGGGATCATGCACCGACAACTTTTTGGGCAAAATGACAGAGTGAGCTTGTGAGCATCCATGCACCCCATAGAGCTCGTGGATGGACCGATGGATATATACTGACCGAATTTCTAGGGCAAGGGGAGACGTTGAAGAACTTTTTGGGAGTTCTTGAGCCGACTTCCACCCGCTCGAGGAGGCTGGATCACACGCTTTTGGAGAAGGGGAATCAAGTAGAAGCTTGGCTCTGGCTAGATCTTCATCGATTTCTTCTTTGGAAGCTTGCAGATTCGATGAGGAAGTCGTCCTCTAATCGCACCGGGATCCATGGAAGCTCTGCACCTAACTTGGCTTGTCATCTCATTTCCATTGTTTTGAGAGAGTTTTTTCATGCCATTTGTAGTTGTTTTCATGGACCTATTGTTTGTATTTGCTTGTATGATCGAGTAGACCCCAAGGTCATCGGATGCCATGAACCCTCTGGGTGAACTTGTGTATTTGGATGATTTAATTATGTCTATTGCAATTGTTGTGTGTTTGTGATTCTTTCTTGGTGCATTTGATGTTGCTTATATGAGAACTCTATAAACCAACTTTTAGGTTATACATGGTAGCGTGACCATCGCCCTTGTACTAGACACACACCAAGTTTGTAAGGATTCATGTATGAATACACCGTGACCATCGAAAGTATTTTTTGTACCCCTCCAACATTAGGGCTAGTACCAAGTTGCGTATTCCGGCCCTTATTAGAGATTTTCCCCTTTGTTAATGCAATCATATGAGGATATGATCGGAAGAAATTCCATATCAATACTTATACAAAATTAGGGGTTAATTGCCGTGACCAGCGGTTGATCTA
>NC_052477.1:10843827-10878751 GCF_009730915.1 Dioscorea cayenensis subsp. rotundata | reverse complement strand
CAAATCCGATTTATAAAGCCTTCCAACCAAACACAGAATTCTATAATCTAGGATTTTCAAATACAGCCAACCAAACACTGAATTTAACTCTCCTGTATTTCTGAATACAAGGCTCTACAAATCCAAATCCACTACATTCAAAAATACATCTAACCAAACGCTACCTAAATGGATAAGCATATCTTCGTCGATCAAAATAAACAAAATGATATCTTCTTCCTAGAATGTGACTTTCGTCGATGCATTTATGCAGAGTTAGTGGGTTGAAATGTTATTTATGATCGTGGGCTCCTTTCTTTTTCACCCGGCCTTTCTGATTAAGATTGACGGTTAAAAAGCATGGACCATCAAATCAAATTTAATTTTTATGACTTCAAGAGATTATGGGTTTATTATTTTCCATTAAGGGCAAGCCCTAAATGTTAATTACTCGGACATTGTCTCGGGAACCTCCGACGATGAAATAAGTGTGCTAAAGGGAAATAAGTTAGTGACAACAAATTTTCATTCATTTCAATAAATATGAATTTACAAATTTACTGTTATAAATACAAGGAATTTGAAATCATCTTGATGCCACTTAGGCTTATGGGCCCAAGTAAACAATGATTGTAGCATCTTATCTCCTTTCTCGACTATTTTCTGCCGTGAAATACGCTTTGACTTTTGTCGACATTTAGTGTTCGTCAAATTTTGAAATTTTGAATCTCGGACATGATTTAGAAACTTGTGAACTTGTGTCTTGGACATTTTGTGCCCTGAATTTGCATTTTTTGAATTTAATTTGGGTTTCAAGTCGCTGAATTCTCAATGTTGATGAACCATAAACTTGCTTTTCGATTTTCATGCTTGTGAAGCTTCTTTCCAGTCTTGACTTGTGAAACTCTTGAACCTTTTGACGTTTGATGCTCTTGAGACTACTGAGTTCAATTGTCGATTTATATATATATATATTCAAATATTGACTTGTGAAACTCTCGGACTGCTGAGTTCAATTGTCAATTTATATTTTGACTTATGAAACTCTTTGAGTCTTTGACTTGATATCATGAGACTCGTTGGAGTTTAATTATCGATTTATATTGATTTTTAAACATTGACTTATGAAACTCTTTTGGTCTTTGACTCGAGGTCTCAAGACCGTTGAGTTCAATTGTCAATTTATATGGATTTTAAGTCTTGACTCTTTTCATATCTTGAATCTCGACTTGGTCATTTCGATTTTGATTTTTGATTTTGATGTTATATATATATATACATATTATCGCATGCCGCCGCCTCATGGCCTTATTATCACGTTGCATGTCTTGTTATCGCTCTTAAGATAATTATCTTATCAAGGCTCTCAGATTTGTATATTTATTCATTTATTTTTAATTGATGCCGTCAAGATATGACAATCGATAGATAAAAGCAAAACCCTAAGAAATATGAGGTTTTGAATCGGGTGGATAACCATGCCTTAACCTTGTTTTGGTGGTCTCAGTTTTCAATTAATTTCATTTGTTTGCCTTGATGAATTCACCACTACATCCTTGATGTTGAGAATGGGATATGGGTTGCATGGGTGCATGGGCTCATTCTTATACATGATTATATATATTTCTTGATTATATATGGGTGCGGTTTTTTATGAAGCACTCTTTTCAAAGCATGACTTTGCCTTAAGTGCCCGTGCATGCATGCCATGCTCATATTCACCTTTAAAAATTTTTATTGATGCACGTGGGTATATAGTAACATGCTTCTCATTATTTTGAGAAAACGAACATGTGAGCATGCATGCTTCTGATTCTTTCTCTTGCATATTTTTTTAATCATGCACGTATGCAGGGATAGTATTGCATGCTTTTCTCATTCTTTCCCTCATTTTTTATAAGAGATTTTTTTTAGTTTGAGCCCCACACAGCCAGACCATCCGAGATCCAGTTTACTTGCCATTTTTCTTATTGTTGTTGTTGTTATTATTATTATTATTATTATTATTATTATTATTATTATTATTATTATTTCTTCCCATATATATTCCTTCTTGGTGGAACTCACAATCAATGCTCATCATTTATTCATTCCCGAATGATAGCCCATGAGTATATATGCATGGCATTATTTTCAATTCTTTTCTTTTATTTTAATCACATCAACACCAAATGAAGAGCAGGTGCTTTCCCATTAAATCACCATAAGGTATCATTACAACTTCCATGATTTTAATATATATATATATATTTGGAGTGAGGCCCGTGAGTATATATGTGCATGCTTGCCTCTCATTTTTGTATATCATTTATTCATTTTCATGTAGTGGGTCTTTTTTTTTAATTAATTCTTTTTTTTCTTTTTAAAAAAAATGGATCATGCACATCAGTATGCATGCATACATGTTTTCTCAAACTCTCATTTGCATTGCAATAGTTTCACATGGGTATTCATTCTGAAACAGATGATCCCTTATACCTGCCAAGTTCAATCTTCTTTTTGATTGCATGATTTCAGAAATAGAGAAAACACCTCCAATGATTGTATGGGTATTAGTCATGAAGTGCAGGATATATATATATATATATATATATATATATATATATATATATATATATATGTATTGTGGATGATTTAAGGCACACTAACAGGATTTGGAAAGAAACATGCACAGATCCCAAAAAAAAAATCCATCTGATTATATATGATAAATATATAGTTTAAGATGGGGCCAACATGAAAAGAACCCACTATAATTTATTATAACTTATTTTAATATTCATTTATTTTGCTTGGACAATGTTGGGCTTGCCTTCTTCAAACAAGGCTCTTTTTTTAAATTCTTCTTTATAATGCACGTGGTGGCAATGACTTTTGGGAGGTTTCCAGGAAAAATGAGAAAGCCAAATAGTGTCACAACTGCATTCTTTTTTTTATTCTCTCTGTACGTTCCACGTTTTAGAAGATCAACCAATGCCGCAATGGCTTCCGGTGCTTCTCCAATAATTTTTCGATACTCATCAATGGAAAAGAGGTAGAAAAGGATAGCAGCTGTATTCTGTCGAGCTTCAACCTTGATACTCTGAGCAATGAGAGCAGACCACCATTCTCGAAGATGGCAATGCGGCCAAGCTCCACTTTAAAGATGTTGAGAAGTGCAGCGACTGAGTGTTCTTGAGCTGAAGGATTGGATGAAGAAAAAAGTTTCAGTAGCCAAGGGACTGCACTGGATTGCACAGAGCAATCTCGGTTGAATAAATTGGATTTAGTTAGCAAACGAATTTCATATGCAGCTTTAGCTTTAACTTCTTCACTCAAAGAAGTCCAGATCATGTTGACGAGGTATGCAACAGTAGCAATGACGGCGGCAGAGCCACCATGCTTCATTGTCTTGGAGAAATATCTTTATTATTGTTTGCTTCATTGGTTTAAATGTTTTTTTCTAGGCAAAGTTGCTCCACCAGTTTCCGCAGAGTAGAGTTGGGTATACTCATATTTGCATTAGTGAGCTTCCTGATGGTGACCGGGCAAGTGAGGCAACCAGAGTCGAGCCAACTCTTGATGGATGAACAGTCATATGTTTGGTCGGTGGAGAGCGTGACAGGATCCGTCATTAACTCCAGAGAAATCGGGCATTGATATCATTGAGCAGGGATTCTTTTTGAAATCTAGAGAGCTGTTTACTCTTCCGATTGGTGATGCTGGACCGGGAATCGGAGTTGGAATAAAAAGAACCGCACGGCAACACACCATGAATGCCATCAAGCTACTGAGAACTCCGGCATCAATGGGGCAGGTGAAGGTCTTAGAGCGGAAATCATCGATGTCATCGGAGAGGGTGATGAGAGATCGGAGAAGGGTCGCCGGAGAGATGGCTTCAAAGGGATGGACTGCGGGGGGAGATAGAAACCGGCCCTGTGATGATTCTTTTTTTTTCATTTTGGATTTGGAATCATCTTCTTATACTGGTTATGGAGCTCTGTTCTCGGTAAGTAATCAGCGGGATAACAAATTCGGACTTCACAAGTAACGAGCAGAGATACGGTTCCGTTTTGATAGTCTTCACAGCGAGCAGTGGCACTTGCGGCTGTGGCTGCGGCCACGGCGACGTCAATAGTTGATGGGCAGAGGCCATCTCCTTCAAGATCTAGTTATGAAAACGAACGACTGCAATGCTGTCCCACCATGCAACGACGGCGGTGATTAACAATGGCAGCAGGATATGACGTTGATGACAGAAGCAGCAGCAACTATGTCATGATGATGGCTGTATCTTTCTCTCTTCTTCTTGAAATCTTTATTTTTTTCCTCTTTTTTTTTTATCTTCAAATTCTCTGTTTCTCCTCCGTTTTCGTGGGTACGTCGTCGAGAATGACCGCAGGCAACGGACAAGGATGACAGCGACAGCTATGTTGGCGATGGCCACAACACCTCAAGCTCGTCTATCTTCAATGCCTCTTCATGCCTTGATTCCACCATCCTCACAGCATCTTCTAGTTTCTCAGGTTTCTCAATCTTTACAGCTCCAATCAAGAGCGGCATCTGTCGGTGGTGATGTTAAAAGTAACAACATCGGGCAACATCAGCGACAACAACAACAGCAGCAACAACGACGTCAAATGGCGGCAGCGACACCAACAAAAGCATCAGGCATATTTGACGGCATTATCTCAGCCATTCAAGTAACAACGACGGTGAGCAGCAACAGTGGCGAATGGCAGATGACATGATTGGCGGCATTATTTCAGCCACTCAAGCAGCCATAGCGGTGAGCAATAGACGACATCGGGACTAAAAATTTATAATTTATAGAATACTACAGATATTTATACAACGTCGAACTCTACAAGTTTCTTATTCGACTATCCTCTAAATTCGGCCTCTAAGACCTCTAAAATCGAAGAGGATTTTCTGCCATTATATAAAACGAAATCTAAAACCTATCAAATTAATCTCAAACTCTAACAAGAAGCTAACCTTACCCATCCATCAGTAATATCCGATATTAACACATCAAGATAAAAAAAAATAAAAATAAAAAAATAAAAATAAAAATAAAAATAATAATAATAATAATAATAATAATAGTTCTACAATATTTTTCAAAGGTCCAAGGAAGAGGGTTCTTACCTCGTCAATAGCAGATCAACCAAACCCGTGACAGCGAGATCCTTCTCTTTTCCTCGTCGCCGACACCACCCACAAATAGGGAGAGAAGGAGGAGACTAGGTGTAATGATTGCAAATGAACTAACCCCTTTAGTCCCATATCGGCTATGAGATGGACCCATTGTGTGCATATAAGTGGGGGCAACCTTCCCTACTAGGCCGGTCTTTTGGGGTCCGCTCTCCCCTCCACTTGTGTGCATTACATTGGTGCTTCGTTGAGAGTCGATGTGGGGCACGACTCGACAGGTTTGGTCGGCGCTGGCCACATATGGTTCTGACCAGGCTAGATGGCTGCGCCGACCAATGTAATGCACACAAGTGGAGGGGAGAGCGGACCCCAAAAGACCGGCCTAGTAGGGAAGGTTGCCCTCCACTTATATGCACACAACGGGTCCATCTCATAGCCGATGTGGGACTAAAGGGGTTAGTTCATTTGCAATCATTATACTAGGTCATTCTCGTTTTTCTAACAGTGATCTAAATCGGAAGGAGTTGAAGAGGTGTATAGGCTTTTGAATTGAAAACACAATCAACGGCTAGATTTAGTTAAGTAATATCAATGGTTAGGATTATAATTATAAACAACGGCTAGGATTTAATTAAGGGGTGGGGCTCACATATATATATATATATATATATATATACAGTGCCACATGGATAATTATTCATATGCCTTGCATTTTAGCAACTATTCAAGAATTCTGTATTTGTCTTTCAGGGGCTGTGATCTTTGACATAGAGTACGCTCAATGGCTGGATGAACATAATAGGCTGATAAGTGAGTTAAGATCTGCAGTCAACTCTCATGCAAGTGACAATAATCTCCGTTCCATTGTTGATGGAATCATGGCACACTATGATGACATCTTTAAACTGAAAAAGTGCTGCTGCCAAGGCTGATGTCTTCCATTTGTTATCTGGCATGTGGAAGACACCAGCAGAAAGGTGTTTTCAATGGCTCGGAGGCTTCCGGTCATCTGAGCTTCTTAAGGTTTACTGATTCACTTCTCTCACTAGCCCTAAGGAAATGTAGTGCATCTTCAAAGGCCAGTCTAAATTTGTTTCATGAACATTGAGATGCTTGTTAGCGGGATAGAAGTTATCTTTATATAAAACTGTCTTTGCAAGTTCTCGAATTTCCAGCATGTTTCCAAAAGTCAGCAATGTTGCTCCATTGGTATTTAGGTTTCTGTTTATATGACTTATGGAACTTTGCAGCCATAATAGATTGTTCAGTCAAATCTAATTATACTGTAACATTGCAGCTACTTACTCGTCAGCTGGAGCCTCTCACAGAGCAGCAGTTGGCCGGGATTTGCAACCTTCAGCAGTCGTCACAACAAGCAGAAGATGCACTTTCACAAGGAATGGAAGCATTGCAACAGTCATTGGCAGAAACTTTGGCTGGGTCTCTTGGGCCGTCAGGGCCTTCAGGAAATGTTGCTAATTACATGGGTCAGATGGCAATGGCGATGGGAAAGCTGGGGACCCTAAAAAATTTTTATCCGCCAGGTGGGCTTTTTGACCTTTTTATTGCATTAATAAAGGGAGGTTCTCCATCCTGCAATCTTCTCTAATTGCACTAGCTCTTAAAAATATTACAATTCATTTGCTGTGATAAGCAGGCTGACAATCTTCGGCAGCAAACCCTGCAACAAATGCACAGGATATTGACAACATGCCAGTTTGCACGTGCGCTTCTTGCTATAAATGATTATTTCTCAAGATTACAGGCCTTGAGCTCTCTCGGGCTTGCCCGGCCTAAGGAATGAAGGTGGCAGCAAACTAATTCATAGAGGTCTTGTTGGCCATAACAAGCTGTTAGTTTGACTAGTGGATTTAATTTATGTATGAGGCTTGCCTGGAGAATTCAGCTCACTGGTGGGTCTAATGTATTTTGTACACATCTCTATCTATAATAGTGTCTCAGACATCTCATGTTGTACCATTCTGTGTGTGTTGAGTTACAGCGTATTTTTACTATATTAATAACCCAGTTTTTATTGTTTGCACTTAAAGATGTTCTGAGAAAGCTTGAATCCTGGTTTTTTTTGTAGACCAAAAAAGCTTAGAGCTAAAGAAAAGGAAAAAGAACAAGAACTAAGAAACATAAAACAAAAGAAGAGTTGGCGATTGATGCAGAGGTCTTCAATCCATTTTGGATCGTCAATCCATTTCGGACAATCCAATCCTCTGAAGAAGAGAGAAAGATGTGGGTTGCGGCTACCATAAGCAGCTAGTTCATCAGCAATGGAATTCTCTCTTGGAAAGGATTTCAGCATCAGTTTTAACTTTTGAATCATCACATTTGATCCCAGGCGATGCAGGGGTGAAGGTTTTGAATTAGCTGTGCAATCCCAGGAGAATCACAGCAAATTTTAAGAGAATGATAAGAGATGAAGCAGAACATATTTCAGCCTGAAATAAATGAAAAGGAGAGAAAAAGAATAGGGTGCAACCTGCTTTCTGGGCTAAACAGGGTTCAACCTGCTTTATGGGCTTTCAAGCCATGCATCATTCACAACAATTATTAACATCTTTTGACAATAAGCAGAACAATTGGATGATATCACTTTACATAGCTGTGTGATACATCACTTTATATTGCTATAAAACCAGCCACTATGTTAATGATGCACAACCAAAGGCAATCGATGACCGCAATTTCCAAACAGAAGCCTGGTTTAGCCTTGAATAATAAGTACTATTTACATTTGAAAGCAATTGATACACAGAAGGAGTAACAAACTTCAAACTCTTACTACTTAACTTTCAACTGAAAATGCTGCAAAACTGATGTATGCTGCTTCACATTAAGAATTTGAAAAAAAGACTGCCAAAGGAAATGCTAACATCATAAATTGATGTTTTACATGCATCTGAAGTTAGCTCCTATGTAAACCTTCTTGTGAATAGGTAATAATTAGAACCAACTCTTTTCATGACATGCTGAACCACTTTCTACATCAGACATCAGCATGTTCTACACAATCATCCAAGCATCATAAACAGTGCAATCAAGGATTCCTCACTACACACAAAAATACAGAAAAAGATGCAGCTCACACAGGATTTCCAATATATTTTGCAATAATGAAAAATCTCCATTACTGCAACATATAAATTTACCTTTCATTCAATTAAGAATTAAGATGCATCAAATTTACATCTTTTTAAACAAGTTAACCAAACAGGAAAAAAGAAGAAGAAGGATTTTCTTCGGTCCTGTCCAGCTTCTAAACTTCTAAGCAAAAATATTACTGTACATATAAGCTCATACCTTGTCGCTCAGAACATTAATACTTCAATAACATAGTAAAAGTGTTCTCATTAGAGGTTGGTATTTCAAACTCTTACTACTATAAATGATAATAGTTTCATCCTCCTTTGTTTCATGTCATAACTTAAGAACTTCATAAAGAGGCCTTTGTATTCCTCAACCGTTCACCAAAAACCCTATGTTCCACATACCCCCTAGGTTAACATACATATCCTTAAAAGAAATTATCCTCCAAATATACACAATCTATACACAAAATATACACAATACATCTCCAACAATGGCTATCACTAAGATCAAATACTACCCTGATAGTCAAGCCAATAGAACTCACACTAAAACTTCTTGTCAAACAAGATTGCAATCAAATCACCAATCAATCAAACTAGATTACATAATATATATGTATATATAGCGCAACAAAAAAAAAACATCAAATTTGGGAGTTTTGTAAGCAACCACAAAACAAAAGAACATGCTGACAATTCATCAAACAAGTTATGGCATTGCAAAACCCAAGTAATAAAAACAAGAAACTTGATATAATCCAAAAAGAGTCACCAATACATCAGTCAAATCCATTCATTATAAGAGATATACAAACAAAAGAGTGGCAGAGAGACCAACCAAACTACTACTTATCTTTGGATGATAGCCCATACTTCTCTTGCATCTTCATGATCTCTTCTTCCTTCTTCTTCGTGTCCTGCTTCTTTGACATCTTGGCTTGCTGGTAATAGAGGACAATGAGGTAGCGATTGGCAACGTTGAAGCCGGAGAGATGGTTGACTGCGGTCTTGGCGTCATAAATGTCCTCGTAGACAACGAAGGCTGTGCCGCGAGTGTCCTTGTTTGTGCCCAGCCGGATCTGGCGGATTGCTCCATATTTGCCGAAGATATCGTACATCTCCTCGCTGGAGATGTTGAACGGGAGGTTGCGCACGTAAAGCACACGGTTCACCTCCGGCGGAAGCCGAGTGTTCCCCTTTCTCAAGCGATTGATGCCTTTGCTCCTGACTAGGGTTAGGGTTAGGGTTAGGGTTACGGTTACGGTTCCGGAGCAGATGAGGAATTAACCCCACCCCCAAACCGGTGCATATTGTTATACAAGGTTTATGTGCCCTAATGAGGCACTGGAGGTCACGGGTCTTTTCCTAAATTACTCTAATACCCTTCCTAAGTATTTTACTATTTAGAAGCTCTTTTCCATTGAAACTTATACATTCTTTAAAAATATAATCAATTGAATATCTATTCTTTTTTCAAAAAAAAAAATGAAAAACTTATTTATCCTTTCTTACAAAAGAAGAAAAAATAATAATAACAACTAAAATTTCAACTGATTAAATAACATTATTGTTCATTTTGATGACATTTTAAATATAAAATATATTCTTTATAATTGCAGAGAATTTAATGACTGTATTTATTCTTATTATTCTAAAATAATTTTCTAAAAGTATGAAAATAGTAAAAAAAAAATAATTGGTCATGGTTTTGTTTGGGAGTATGAACAATTATTTTAACGAAATCAGTTTCTATTAATTAAGATCTTTTCAAATTTATTTTTACCACTAACCTAATGCAAAAACTATAAGAGACACATAACATATATATCTATGGCTATATGATACGTATGTGTATAAAAGCATAATTAATCCTAATATATACATGTGCCTTTATTTTGTTTGTGCAAAATTTCAAACATGTCCCTCTTAACGGGGATAAACACTTTACGGAGGAGATCCATGCTAGATCAATAGTTCACTGGCACACAGAATATTTTTAATGCTAACTGGATAAGGACCAAACAGACCTCTTTATTGTTTTCTCTCGGCTTCCTTCTCTATTAAAATGACGTCATTCTGATTGTATTGCAAACCTCCATTTGGATGTTGTGAGTTATTCTCTATATTTATGACAACGGAGCTGAAATAACATGGTCACAAGTACAGTACAATCAACAATACACACCCTTTGTAATTGATTCAGTAAACTGAAGAGCAATAAAAAAATCATGTTCCAATTTAACATTGGCAAACTAGTGCAAAAGGTAGTAAGCTAGAGAGAAATCAAAAACATGTTTAATTTTCAACATTCGAAAACTAGTGCAAAAGATGATACAACACATAACATGTGATAATGTCTTTTCATCTGCAAGGAATGAACTTCCGCTTGATTCTGATAATACATAGTTGCCATCAATTCCAAATCCTTGATATAAAAAGCTGAGGCAGGAAAACAAGTGGCAATTGATTGATATCTCCAAAAACATCAACAAAGAGCTTAAAAAGTATTTCAGGAATCCTTTAGTTCTTCAACACGTCAAGTTTTTGATAAGTCCCTGGGCATTTTGCTCAGTCATGGCCATAATCAGACACAAACTTGCAGTTGAGAATTGACAGCACATTCAAACAATCTTTGAGTAAGAAACTCTAAATTCTTGAACAAAGAGAAGCGAGAATCAGGTGTGCGCCATTTTTCTCTAAAAATGAACTTTGGTCAGTCCCTGCACAAAACAATGCACTTCTATAATTAGTTGATCTTCAATGTTGTAATTCTCCAACATTTTGCAGAATATGTTCGCTGATGGAACAATTACCTCATGCATATTCTTGGAGTGGGCCATGGCAGTGCTTGTTTGGAATCCAAAAGTAATGGAGAAGTTACAAGACAAAGGCGAAGACGGCGGATGGAAAAATGTTCAATGTTAACCAAGGAGGATCCGAATAAGATGTGCTTTTAGAGCATCATCAAGGACACTGAGTTGGAGGGCTACAAGATTACCACAAAAACAAAAGTGATAATCAATGTGACAGCAATATGGAGGTATCTAAAATCTTGAGACTTGCTCAAAGAGTTCATACCGGATAAATTTATGAACAGTGATTTAGATTTCAGATGACATGATTTCGAGTCTCTTTCATTTGGTGTTGGGCAAAAGGAGGAATGCAGTTGCCAGTTTCCAGTTGCCACAGTTGAATTTACTCTTGCAAATGTTGTACATCATCACTTTGGTTAGGAAATGCCGAATGGATTGAGTGCAGAGGATTTGAAAGGATTCAGACATTTAACTCAGTTCCCATGACTTGTTTAAGTACCAAAACAATTCCACCCACAGGATTATATTCAGTGATAAAAGGATTGGAATGCTTCAGGGAAGTTCTATCATTAAGAACCATCATGTGCACAGAACACTAGAGTTTCGCTACATTGATCACAAAGATGCATCTTTCCTGCATCAAGTGGTTACAAAAATTTCAAAACAAAGGTTTATTTACAGTAAATTCCATGGATTAAACTCACATATTAATATTAGAAGAAAAGCAGACAAATTATATTTTCATGAGCTATTGATTAATTGGGAAATTGATTCATCTTGAGGAAGCAAAATAAAGAACATATTCACGGATAGAAGACTCCATGCACCGAATTTGCTAATTGAACCAACACTTGGAAAGGATACTTTTCAATATCATTCTGATTTCGCCTTCATGTTGGGGGCTCATTCTTGAACCCAAAACAATAAGAAAAGAAAGCAAAAGAAACAAAATCAACAAGAGCGCAAGACATGGGAAAGAGAACAATAAAGCTAGGGTGATATACCAACACTAATGTCAGCATATATACATCAACCCATTCTATCGAAGTTTCTAATTTGGTTAATTTAAAAAGGCAGTTTGCCTTCAAGTTTGAATACATCATTGGAATAATTAGAAAATACAAAAAAAGATTGTAAAATAATCATTTTATTTTATTTTCTATGTATCCTATTTTTTTACATCCAATGAAGTACGGAAAAATATGTCTGCCATTTCTTCCTTCATTCTCTAAATTCAAATATTTCACAGAGGGCACTTAGTCAGCACAATGATAAGAATACTGACTCACATTAATTCTAATTAACATGTTGCTTCTATTGGCAAAAAAATGCTAAGCATAAGGCACATGATTCAGGTTTGAAATGAAGTGATAAAATAGATAAGATCTTTGTTTAATTGTTTATTTATCAATTTAATTAGATATGATAAAAATACATTTTCAAACAACTAAGACTAGAAAAGAATATGGGGGAAAATTGGTACCTTGGTATTAGGCTTGTTGATGTAGAAATATATGAAACATGCAATAGAACAAATGAAAATTGCTGATAGAAGGAAAGGAACCCTTCTGAGAAACTTGTTTCTCCTATTACTGAACATGAGATAGTAGAGAGAATGTGGTAATAATCTCCTCCAGGCTTGCATAATTATTCTCCTATTACTGAACATGAGATAGCATTCATAGATTGTCATTTTCATGAGAGTAGGAAGAAGCGGTTGGAGGCCTTCTGAAAAAGACTTCAGCCCTGGACAATCTTCAATTAACAGAGTTTGAAAGGAAGTGAGGCCTTGCGTCATTAATGAAAGAAGTGATAAGACAACATCCTTCAACTCCATTATTACCTCCTCGAGAGAAACCATCAAAGACAGTGATCAACACAAAAACAATAGTAATCATCAAAGCAAGAGTCATGATAGTGAGGGAGTCGAATTCTTGGGCTTTGAAGTTCATACCAGAGAGATTTATGAACAGTTGTTTACACTTCTGATGACATGATTTCAAGTTTGCTGAAAGATTTGTGGAGGAATGCAGTTTGTGGTTGCCACAATTGAGTTTGCTCTTACAAATCTTGTGCATCACTTTGGTTGGGAAATGCCAGGTGGATTGAGAGCAGAGGATTTGAAAAGGATTTGAACACTTGCCTCAGTCCCATGACTTATAAATATGAATACTGATCATAATGCTTGAACAATCAGATTGATTGAGAGAAGTTCTATGAATAGGAACCACATCAGGTGTACACACCACAATATTTTAAGTACATTATGGAAAAAGATGAATATATCCTGCACCAAATAGTTATAAATAATGTACTATTCAACAAAAATTAGATTTCTTTAAGCTACTAGTTAAGAAACAACTTGCCTATTCCGATTGAGATTTTTGGGTGCTTTCATTGGATTATTGATTCATCTCCAGGAAGTAATATAAAAGAACATATATATTTACAAATCGGACACCAAGAATTAAACTTGCTAATTGAACTGATATTTGGAAATAATATGCTTTCTTTTTCATTCTGATTTTCAGACTCCTGTGCTTTTTTTGTCTTCATGTTGGCGGGATATACCAAAACTCTTTCTCATTCTTGGAAAAGATAAAAAATAAAAACTTATAAGAATGCAAAACATGGAAAAGGAAACAATAAAACTAGTGGTTCACCAAAAATATATATACATATTTAAGATTATGATAAAAAAAAGCACTAACTTAACATAGTATAGAAAAATATTTTTCACTATTTAAAAAAAAATTAGAGAGAAGGCTTACTAATACAGATTCCAATTAAAAGATGATTCTATTGACAAGAAATGCAGAACATAATCCTTTTTAAAAAAATGCCGAACATAATTAATCTTCATATTATAGGTTTGGAATGAGTTAACAAAGTAGATAATATTATTCTCTTTCTGTATCTCAAGAGAGATAGGATCAAATATATTTTCAACAAACCTAAACAAAGAGAGAATTAAAAACAAAAAATAAAAAACAAAAGGAGAAAGTGGCACCTGGTTATCAAGTTGGTTGAAAAGGAATTTTATGAAACAGGCAATAGCACAAATCAAAATCGCTGATAGAAGGAACCAATCTGTGACGATGCACTTCAAAGCTTGTTTGGCACCAATACTAATCTCATTAGGAACTTGAATTATCTGTTCTGGCTTTGATTCTAACTCCGGCTCTTCTCCTATTTGTTTATCTGAGATGGTAGAGAGAAGGTCATAATAGTCTCCTCCAGGGTTGCATAACCTCTCTAGCTCAGGGCATTTTTTGATTTTTAGTTCTAGTTCTTTTAGAGTAGGAAGTAGTTGTTGGAGGCCTTCTGGGAATGACTTCAGCGCCTGGCAAAATTCAATAGATAGATACTGAAGGGAAGTGAGGGCTTGCATCCCGTTGGATAGAGACACCAGCTTGGGACATCTAGATACTTCTAATTTGGATAGTGAAGTAAGGTGTCCCATTTCTGGTCCCAAAGACTCGATGCCTCGACACCTGTTAATACTCAAGGACTGGAGTGATGTGGGACACGTGGGCAATTCTCTCATAGAATCACATTCAAAAACTTCAAGACTCTTCAGAAAGGGTGGAACAGAGTCACCTTGTGATGATACACCAGTAAAATTCTTGCAAGAACTAATTGTCAGATCATCGAGGAACTTCAAACTTTTGTAACTTGTCAGGCCAGGACACCAGCTTTTCAAGCGACTTCACCTCTAGTCGTCTTAGAGATGGAAGGTTTTTGCAAAACCTAATGCCAATGATAGCTGATTGCAGTTGCCAATAATCAAACTCTCAAGTGATGACTTCATCACCCTTTATCTCCTCTTCAACTTCCGATAACAAAACCAACTTGTCAGTACAAGACTTCATACTCAAACTCTGAGAAGATTCCAAATGCTTGAAGAACCTTCTTACTTCAGACACGAGAGAGATTTGTGTCTCACAGAATGATTGATTAATGTATAACTCCTGGAGAGTTGGAATGGATGGCATGGTTGTCAACTTGGGGCATTCTGTAATATGCATCTCAGTGAGGCACGGAAACAAGCACAGATTTGCTTCTCTACCCTCCTCCACACACCACCCCTCTAGGTTCATCATTCTATATAAACTCAACTCCTTCAATGCAGGGAATGATTGCAGAGCATTATTGCCTCTGCTGTTGTTAATAATGTGTTTGATGCCATCCATGCCACTGATACTCAGATATGCAAGACTGGGTAATGTCTCAAGTGGAGGGAGTTGCTCACATTCTATGCATTCAGATAGTTCGATGCGATGTAGATATTGGAATTGTTGCCTTTCTCCCATCCACACTGGAAATTGTTTGCCTGGATAATAACTAACTGTAAGTTTTTTTGTACTCCACTGGGAGGTTTCAACGCTCCAACACCTCCTCCGCATTTTTCCATCAAATAATATTCATCATCATATTTCCAACTTAAATTATCCCAACTTAAGTTTAATGTGTGAATAAGTTGTTTGTTACCCAAATTAGCTTTTCTAGCCTCATCCGCATTCTTCACCTTCTGCAGATTATACAAAGCAAGTTCACCAAAAGGATTCAAGGACTTTAATTGTCCTATATTGTTCTCTGCATCATCTCCCACAGTATATTGTGTTAATGTTTTCAAGTTCTGTAATTGATTCAAACCAGCAGGTAATGCCTTCAACGCTGGACAATAACCAGGGAAAAAAAGGTGTCTAAGACTGTTCATGTATGTTATGCTCTTGGGAACCCTCGGAAAGTTTATAACAATCATGGAGTTTCAATGTCTGCAGATTAACCAACATACAAATGGATTCCGGTAGTTTCCCAATAAGAGTATAAGAAATATCGAGGTATCTTAGATGGTGCAAATGCTCTATTGATGCAGGCAACTCATTAATGTTTGTGTGACTCAAGTCGAGCACCCTCACCAACTTCAACTTTGGCAACACACTTAAGTCTCTTCTACAATATAGCACAGTATGGATGATGGAGCAATCCCCTTTTTCACAATTTTCATCAGCATATAAATTCCAATGACGAGCTTTTATTGGGATTTTGGGGGCTGCAGTGCTTTTCAACAATGGGAAGAAGCATTCATTTTCCATAACAAGTTGTGCCAGATCATGGATGTGACCATGCATCTTACACACTCTTCCTTTTTCCAATGGTTGAAGAGAACAATCATTTTGTAAAAGAGATCTCCTTATCAACTCAGTGAAAATCTCTCGCCCTTCTACTTCCATATCAGTTCCTTCTTGAGATGGAATAAACCCTTGAGCCATCCAAAATTGAATCAGCTGCTCTTCCTTAATATCGTGATCCTTTGGGAATATGGCGCAAAAGGCAAAACATTTCTTTAACTGAGTAGGCAAATCAACATAGCTTAGCCACAGCTCTTGTATGATTTCATTTTGCGTACTTTGTAACTTCCATGTTTCAATATTTTCCAACACGGCCTGCCATTCACTTTCTTTGCTCTTGTAATGCATGAAACTCCCCAATTCTTCTATAGCAAGTGGTAATCCTTGGCATTTATCAAGAATCTGCTGACCAATCTCCACCAATTTTGGCAGTGGCTTCGGTGCACCTACAGCAAATGCTTTATGTTCAAATAAAACCCAAGAGCTTTCTTCTGATAAACCCCTTAGAAAATGATGTCTTTGTGCACCCATCAGTCGAGAGCATTTTTCATTGCGTGTGGTCACAAGAATTCTGCTTCCTTCTCCTCCATCGAGCAACATGTTTCTAAGTGCATCCCACTTTTCGAAATCTTCATTCCATACATCATCCAATACCAGCAAATATCTCTCCTGCCCCAAGACATCTCGCAAATCCTTCTGCAGCACCTCCATGTTTGTATGATCATAATTTTCCCCAGTAGCTGTATGTATGATCCCTCGAGCAAGCTTCAGCACGTCAAAATCATTAGAAACACATACCCATATGCATTGTTTAAAATGATTCTTGACCCTTTCATCTGCATAGACCAACTGAGCAAGTGTAGTCTTACCCAGACCACCCATACCGACTATAGAAACCACAGCCACTTTCTCATCAAAACTATCACGGATCAGCATATGCACTAGCTTCTCTTTATCTTCATCTCTTCCAAAAATAACTGGCGATTCGTCCACATATGAATAGGTTTGAGGCCTGTTCTTCAAAGGTTTGTTGTTGTTTTCAAGAACCCTTAATTTGAACTTGCCCATCTCCTCAATAAGCTCATTTATTCTCTCATTGACGTTACTGAGCTTCTTCCCCAGCTGAAGTTTAAACAAGAGTGGGTTATGATCAAGAGAAAAAGAATTCACGCACCTTGCTTCTTGGGCGACCATAAAGCTGTGCCTTGCGCTGGATGACTAGTTCATGCGTCTTGGCCTCGTCAAGGATGTCTTCAGCATCATAGACCGCATCTTTGAGCAGCAAAAGCCAATACCTGACAGCCTTGTCCGTCAACTGCCTTTCCTCTGCATCTTCAATAAGCGGTTGGATAAGTAGTAAGGAGTATTGGAGCATTTGAAGCTGCTTATAAACTCCAATCCAAATGGGTTCCAGAAATTGAAGGGCGTGAGGAGTGGATAACTCCTTGATCATCTCCAAGGCGTTGGAGAAAACTCCGGCCATTGTGTCCGTTGAGCGAGAGGTGATTAGAGTCACAGCTGAGATCGTGTGGCAAGTACTGTGGAGGCACACTAGGGCTTCCTTCCTTTTTTTCTTCCCCTTCTCTTTGTGAAACTTCTTGGAAAGATCGTTTGAATGAATTGGGAGCACTGCTTTTATGGGTAAAAAGTCTTCCTTCCGCATTACCTTCAACAAAACAAAAGACCGTCAAAGCATTCAAGTTGAGATCACATAAGCAGATATGCCCAACCAATGATGTCAAATGGGTCGGCCCAGCATGGGGAACGGCCCAGACTGGCTGCTGGTGCCATACCGGGCCGGCCAGCCCTTTTTTTAACATACACAAAAAATCTCCACCAAAAATACTTTTAAAAATATATATTTGTCAAAAAAATTTATTGTTTAGTTATGTGATATTTTACAAATTGATATATATATATATATATTGCTTTTAAAATTAGCCACTTAATTTTTTATTTTTTTTTATAAATTAGTACATATACTCTTTAAAAGATTATAAACTTAGAAAAAATATTTACAAAATGTTATTGTTTCTCTCTTGCCATTATAAATTGGATTACATGATAATATTTTTCTTCTCAAAAAATTTATTATTCGGCCTCTTGTTTTTATAAATTAGTATATATATTATAAAAAAATATTGTTAGGAAAAATATTATGAAAGTCTATTATTTTTTTACCTCCACTTTTACTTTGTCTCCTAATAAATTGTTTTGATCCCCTTGTGCCAAAAGAAAAAAAAATGAATGGCTCTATCCCTAAATGTTTTTTTAGTTTATTCAGCTTCTCCCTATGGTTGAGTGTCTTTTTCTACACAAACAAGATTTTTAATGTTACTATAGACATTGATGATGTTCTTGCACTTCCCACTATGAGAAAATATTAAGATTATTAAATTCTTCAAGAATTATTACTTACATAAAAATTAAATTCAAGCCAAGAAGTAGAACTAATATTAGGGTCGGCTTGTTTGAGGGTGTTTGAAATTACATGTAATTATAACATCAGTATTTTTTTAAAAAAACCGATGTTTGTTTGGGGTATTTGCAAATCCAAGTGTAATTCTAAATAGCCCTAAACCCACAATCGCTTGTGTTTTTGGATTACTTTTCAAATCTATCGTATCATCGAATACAAGTAATTGAAAAGCACAAACAACCCTCGTCCTTTTTCTAAATCCAGAGATCGTTCTTCTTCTTCGAGAGTGTCTTCATCCAACGTGGGTTGGGCAGTTGAACGTAACCACCTTGCCGCCCTTTCATCCAACAGATCTGGGAAGTGAAAGTCGTCCCCTCGTCGGCTTTCATCCAACAGATCTGTGCTCTTCTCAGCCCCATCGCTATTGTGCAGTAAAGGCCGTGCTCCCCATCGAGGCAGTGAACGCCGCCCCATCGTTGTGCTCTTCTCCTATCTCATCACCGTCTTGTCTCGTTGCCGGAAGCGCAGCAACAACAAAAACAAGGTGTGGGTCTCTCTAGTTTGTGTGTTATCTCACTCCAGACCTGGAGAAATCTTGGATTTTAGATACATAATACTCGAATTTAGGGTCTTCATGGGCACCATCCTTTTTTTTGGTGTTGGCCCCTTGTTCTCTATACAGTCTATACTCCCTTGCTCCTTGCTATGTTCATGTGTTTTTTTATGGATGGTTTTTTTCTATTTGTACTTTTTTTAATGTGATCATACACATCTCTAGTGGAGGAGCTCCTCTGGTTTATTAATTTTTTTTAAAAAAAATTATTTTATCCTTCTCAATGAGCATCGTTAATTATTTTTATATTCCTTTAGTTAGTGTTGAAGATTTATGTTCCTTTAAATAAATAATCTGTTGTGATCTGCGCTATGGTGCTCTGGTGCTCTGCATTAAATTTTCTGATGTCTTTTGTTTAATTTGATTATAAGCAATCCAAAAAGAATGATTACAAATAAAAAAGCTGAAACTAATCATGAGTGTTGTAGAGCATTAATTTTGCCCAATTTAATGGTTTGTGCGTAAGCCTATCATCTGCCAAAATTTAGAAAGATTTTTTTTTAATAAAGATTTATGTATTTGGTTTGTAGAATTAAATATAGAAGGTTATTCTAGCTCTAGAGTAAGGTATATATGAAGGCTAGCATTTGTAAGCACATCATTTCACTCTCATAATCTTCCTTGAAAGACCAATGATTTTTATGTCTCCTTTTGTAACCAGTTTGAACCGTATACAAGCTTTAATTAAATCACTCAAAACAGAAGTAATATGAACAGAGAAAAACTTGTCATGACTTGATGTAACGGATATCTCATGCATGCTTATTAATTATTTGAGATATACAGGAGAAAATTATAAGAAACACTCCTAAAACTACACTAATTACAAGCTTTATTCATCTCATCATGGAAAAGCCTCGCAAATGCTCCTCTCTAACAAGTCTTCTAGTAATTCTAACACCACTTTGTATTGGTTTTTGAAACTGGATTTAACTTTACAGGTTAGTGTATTGAAGTTATTTTTTCTTGAGCAAATTAATGAGAATATATATACGGAACATATTAATGAGAATAATAAATATTTATTTTTTGTTAAAAGTAATTGCTTTTTAACATGAGCAAATCTTGCATGATTGTAATTATGGCAACAATATCACAATAATGTCAATTTGAAACTAACTTTTAACTATTATTTTAGATGGATCATAGCAATGGTGTTGATGAATTGTACCTATTACAAATAACAGTTTTAGCCGTGACCTATGTTGTAAGTTACATGTGCACAACAAAAGACAGAGAATTTGTAGAGAACCGTCCCATGAGAGACTACATATAAGGGAAACATATTTGTTTAGGTTGGTAAATGGGAATGATGCCACTAGTATAAATATGGTTCAGATGGACAAATTTAGATTTTTTTTAACCTTTGCACGATACTACGTGCAAAAGGTCACGTGAGTGATGTCACGCCCCGACCCGCGGGCCGTCCAGTGGCAACCGCCGCGACAACCCGAGGAGGGACACCCACCACTCAACCCTCGAGTCCTCGCAAGGCTTACAAACTCCTGCTAAATAACAAGACCACAACAAAGATACAAGGAAGTAAAACTTTCACTCAGAAAATCAACTGAGTTACAAAAGACATATAAGTCACAAACACGGAGTTAAGGACACTAGTGGATCCACTGTAATTATACCATGCAATAAACAAAAACCTGACTCGAGATGCAAATTATCAAGCACTTATCCTCGCTACGATGCCCCTAAACCACTAAAACCTGGAAGCGAGGGAAGGGGGTGAGTAACCAAAGTCACTCAGTGAATGGGTTAGTACAAATCTAAAAGAATATCAAACCAAATTGATGCATTTCAATAAACACGTTTTACAATAACATAAATGAACTGGAAACGTTTCACATTTGCAACACAATATAAGTGCAAGATATGAAACCTTGGTATTTAACAACCGAAACATAGGTTCTTTTAGTAGTATAGACAAAGCATCAACATGTATAAAACAAATGCATGGACATAAGTTCTCAAAAATGAGTAGAAACACCAACTTAAACAAATAAAATTCTCGATATTCATAAATCCTCAATTTTGCATGATACATGTTTGAAAGTCAATAAAATATAAAACATGCTATGCAAGAGATCACACTTCGAATATACCAATTCCAAAAAAATATGATTTTTCTCAAATACTAAAATTCTGTCTCGATCAATTAAGCAATGGCCTAAAAACACTCTCCAATACTAGCCGTCGTTGGGACTAAGTTGAGAGCCATCAAGGTCTTCGCACCATTGACGTTGGCCCACCGGGTCTCGTGATGGTGACCCAAGAATCTCGATGTATCATCCAATCGTGGGCTCTACACTCCCACCTGATCTGGACAAATCAACACTCATGTCCACCACGCCACCTCTAAAAACTCGTCCGTGGGGACCCACTCATCGCGATGAGTCGGGCCCTTAGCCCGCGTCACCATCCAAAACCATAATGTAGATGTAGCAATAATACAATCTGTATAAATCATATCACAGGGTCCTTATCCAGGACAAACATTCACATATCAGAAATAAACATTATTTCCACAAAGCCAATGTCAAAGGCATAACAATGCATATAAAATTTCATAAAGCATTCCGATCTTGATATGCCAATATGTTCAAAAACATTTTCTGCCTAAATGCCAAGAATAGCTCAATTACACGTGAAGTTTTTCAAGTTGATTGAAACATTGCTTTAGACAATAAAAAACCAACTAAAAATTAAATACAATCGTAATATCCATAATCCAGATGAACATGACATTCATAAATGAAAAACCCTTTTTATTTTTTTCATAACCATAAATATCAAAAAGTATACTTATAAAAAGTGAAAGGTTTTTACAAATCATTTTTAAAAGCATATGCCAAAAGTGTAGAAAAGAAACATTGAGTTTTGAAATACAATAAAAAGTCATCAGAACAAACATGGCTTTTGGTCTAGTTAAACCTTAAGTTACTTAGGATCGTTCTAGCTTTCTCTTTCATGCACTCACTAAGTTTTCCTTCAAGTACAAGATTAATCCCCAAAAGTCTAGTCAACCACAACATCCAAGTCTTTTAAAAGTCATGAAAATGTGTTCATCTCATCACATATATTTACACATGCCAATATATATATTGATCAAATCCTACTTTACACATCATTAGGTATTTACTTTCACAAGTCTTTACTATTCAACCCTTTCTTATACTCAATCATATCTTAGATCCTTATCATGGTGCCATTACCTCAACATCAATATTTACTTCATCTATAATAATCTCATTGTCAAAATACTCAAAAGTTGACTATCTCCTCTTAGGAGCATTAAATCAAACTATTATTAGAAATTCACAAGAATATTTAGTTTTGCAATCTAGCACTTGTCACATAACTCAAGCTGAACATGTCGTCTCTCATGGAGACGCGCACACTAGTCGATGATTTCCTTTTTCTTAGAAGATGTTTCGCCACCTAGACACAAGCAAAGAACCCAAGAAGCAATCAAAACCAAACTCAGAATCAAAATGCATGTATATGCGATGTTACATGTCAGACATGTAACACTTGCGTTCTAAAGCAAAACAATGTCATTTTGGATCCAAATGAACTCAAACTGGAGAAAACCTAGTTCTAATAAGTCCAATGAATGAAGGGCTTCAATTTGGATCAAAGAAATACAAGAAAAGGCCAAAGTGTTTCTGTACTATAGTAATCTAGTTCGCTACAGTACCAAGAACTTGCTACAGTAATCAATAACGCACTACAGTAAATCAAGCTCTAAAAAAATGGTTTCTCGCTGATTTACAACACCAAATCATGAAAATTCTTGACAAACATATACCCAAACGAATCACGAGATCGAGAGCTTCGATTTAACCCTAAAAACAACCCAATCCATGGGGTATTTCTAGGTTTCCAAGGTTTTCAAAAACGAGAAAAATACAAAAGAAAAACCTTGGATCGAGGCCTTACCGCACTCAAGAGCTTGAGAGGAAAAACTTTGAGGCTTTGATTCGAAGAAAACTCGTCGGAGAAATTTTTTCCAAAATCGGAAACTCGATCGAAATGAAGGAAATAAGAAGTAGAAAAAAGAAAAAGAAGGGAAGAAGAGTATAGAAGGTTCGGGATGCTACAGTGTCAGAGCTACAGTACTTTGGGCTACAGTAACAGTTGCTACAATACTATTTGCTACAATGCTTTCTTTTTTTTTTTCTCAAATTACTCTTTTGCTCCACTAACAAAAGAATGGAAACAAGGATCCATATGAACGAATTGCCCCCGGTTTTTGACAGGATTTCGCACATAACCCACTGCGCAATCAAGTAAAAATGGTACTAATGCAAAACGCCCATTTTACCACTAATACATGCACAGAAATCGGAAAAGGCCCGAGGTAAAAAATCAGGATAGGATATCACAAGTGATACATTACACGTGACTGTGGAGGAACAATTGCTTATGTTTCTACACACTATTGGACATAATCAGTGCAATAGTATTACTGCCTGCAATTTTTTAAGATCAAGCGAAACGGTTAGTAGATACTTCCACCATGTCTTATTTGCAATCGGTGAACTACGGCATGACTACATACGACCACCACGTATGCAAACACATCCATACATAGTAGCGAGGAGGACATTATACCCATACTTTAAGGTATCCTTATATATATATATTAAGGTTAATTTTAACATAATGCACTGGATCTTAGGATTGCATTGGGGCTTTGGATGGAACACATATTCATGCTTCTGTCCTGACATCTAAAGTTGCAGCATTTCAAGGAAGAAAACCTTACCCAACCCAAAATGTCCTTATAGTTGTAGATTTTGACTTACGTTTTACTTATGTGCTAGCTGGTTGAGAAGGTTCAGCACACGATGCTTTAGTGCTTCGTGATGCTCTTAAACGACCTAATGGACTAAAGGTCCCGAAGGTACATAGAGTAGTCTTTTTTTAATAAAAAATGCCCCAGAATAAATTAAATTCTAAACATTAATCTTGTTCTTATGATTTTATTTTTGATTATTAGGAAATTATTATCACTTGAAGGACTTTGGCTAGAGGACTCCTCAAAATGCCAAAGAGCTTTTTAACTTGAGACATTCATCTGCTTGTATCTCTGTTGAGCGTGCCTTTGGTTATTTAAAATGGCGCTTCAAAATTTTATCTTCAAGGCCTTTTTTCCCATTTAAGACATAGGCAGAGCTCGTGTTGGCATGTTATGTTTTTCACTGCTTTTTCAATTACAGCTAACCAAACGCATCCTTAGAAGAAAAATAAATACCACCAACATATTTCTTTCTAATCATATTTACAAGATCAACTGCAGATTTATATTTGACAGATGTAAGCTAAATTAGAAATGTGACTATTACAACACATCACATTATATACATTATGCATTTCATGAAGCAAATAATGATTATTATCTTTATAAAAAGAATGATCAAGTCTCATATATTCATCATAACAATAAATTAAACAAAAAGTACTATCAATTTTACAATGCAAGGCAAATATCATCAATAAAATGGGAAGAGGTTCAATTTTTTCAAATAGTTTTTAAACTTTACTTCCATGGCAACAACAATATGATCACTCTTGTATTTTTAAAAAAATCTTGCTAATAAAATATGATTGATTAATTTGTTCCTAAATATAAATAATAATAATAATAATAATAATAATAATAATAATAATAATAATTTTTTTTAACACTTTTCTAAGTCTGCAATATAAAAAAATTATTTTATTTTATTGATCTATACCAACAACGTCTCCTTCAACAAACTTAATCAGCAAAAATAATTTAAAATCATAATTTTATTAATTTGTATAAAAAGCAGTTGTTTTCAAATTAAAGGAAGCTTAATTTTTGTGTTTTTTCACATTATCCTAAAGTGTTGGAAAAGTTCCTTAATTCACACATTGAGAAAGTTGTTATACGTTATATTGGGGTTAATTTTTGGATAGGTTACAGAACTTTGCTCATTTTTCAATTTGATCACCATACTTCAATTTGTATCCAATCAGTCACCCAACTTTAATTTCATTTCATCAGGCAGTCACCCAGAAAATTTTGACCCCTAATTGCTGACGTGGCCACCGAAGAATCCCAATCATTCTTACATGCTCATGTCATATATCTCAAGTGGCATAGTGACTCAGCAAACTTATGCCTTGTCAGCAAACTAATGCCATGTCCGCCCAGGCAGTGTTTCTCTGCCTCCTCACCGACCTAGATAGCCTTCTACTCCCTCGGAATCGTCTCTTCGGCCACATTCCTCCCACCATTGCTGCTCTTTGTTTCATCAATACTCTTGATCTCTCCTGCAACTTCCTCACCGGCTGATTCCGAGTCAAGTCTCTTGTGTATCTCAACATCTCCTCCAACCGACTCAACGGAACCCTACCATCATCCATCGCATCCCTTCCTCGCCTTGTCTAGATCTTGAATCTCTCCTCTAATCTCCTCTCAGGCAGGATTCTGATGGAGTATGGTGAGATACCAGCCGCAAATCAGCCTCGACCTCCACCACAATAACCTCTCAGGTGAGATCCCTCAGTTCGGCGCTCTTCTCAACCAACAACCTCTCAGGTAACAAGTGGCGAGTGTAGCTGTTGCTGTGGCTGCTACAATTGTTACATGCTAGAGATTAGAGGATGATGAGCGCTCAAAGATGTGCTCAGCCATGGCTTCCGCAACCTAGCTCTTAGCATCACACTATATAGAGATTTCGAAGCGGGTCGGAGCTGAGTGTGAGAGAGTGGACTCTACTATTAGATCAATAGTGGATGTGAGAACCCCTGGGGATCTCATGGCACTCATTGCGGCTGCAGCAACAGGTGGATAATAAAACGGTAATGGATTGATAGATTGATAGATTAATAGAACTTTCTTACGATCTTTAAAAGAAAAAAAAAATGTAGGATGAAAATGATGGTTAATGTCTAGTTTTGATGACAACATTGAAAGGAGCAACAACATTGAATATGAGAATGCAATGAGAATCAAGGAACAATGCAGCAGTCATCCCTTCTGAGAAGAAGCCAGTGTGGAAGCCCATGTATCTGGTGCAAAGTAAGATTACAACTTTGTATATTAATTGGTACTCTGATTTTATACATGGTGTTTAGAATTATTTTTTCCTTCCAGGTTCCCTGCACTTGAAGAAAGCATCAATCTACATTAAAAAAAAATCACAGGCACAAAAATTAATTAAAATGCAATTTTTTTCTCAAAATACTATTAATGGTGGGGGATAAAAGAAGGAAAATACTTTTGTTTCAGGTCATTGTGAAGCTCAAAAGCAAACATCTTGGAGGTGCCATGTCAAAGAGGAAAAAGAGTAAGTTCAGAATTGAATAGAGAACAATTACAACAAAAAAAAAAAGAAGCCTTAAACTGAAGCTTTGAATTGGCTGTGTAATTTTGAGTTGATGTTGGCCATATATGATCAGCAATTGTTTATGGGACTTACGATGAGGTCTCATCATGGTGTAGCACACCACCGCAACAACAATCGGGTGATACAGAGAGGCATTGGTTTAGTTTGAGAACAGCTGAAGGCCTTGTTGAGTTTTAGGAAAAGAGAAAGCCGGCTGTTGCTTTGACGATTCTAGTGGCGATGGTAGCGGCTGCTATTATGCATGGTTGTGGTGGTGCTCCAGTGGCAGCTCCGGCATAGGAGAGGAGAGGAGGCGGAGAAGACGAGGTACGTCGCAGTAGATGAAAGGTTCATGATGGAGCTGGAGAAGCTTCTCCGAGCCTCGGCGTATGTTGTGGGGAAGAGCTGTGGAGGAATTGTCTACAAGATGGCCGCGCGACGTGGAGGAATCTGGCGGGATCTCCAGTGATGAGTGGCGGCAGCAAAGGGCCTTTGAGGAGGAGGCCATGGTGCTTGGAAGGGTAAGATGTTGTGATATGGAGAGCTGCTGGCTTGAGGTGTTCGACGAAATGTCTCTAGATTATCCGATAATGTAAAACAATCATTCAAAGATTCAAAGCATAAAGTGGGAGACAGAGGAAAATCTCAGCCAATCCAAGAAGTCCATTAGCATTTGAATATATATATATATAACTACAGCATGTAGACACTTAACTCAGCGACTATTAGGGCGAGACACCAAAACGTTCTCCTATTGGTCCGTCCGTAATCTTGACTCACCCAACCATTGGACCAACCCAAACACCCGAGATTCAAACATTAAAAATACTAATATATCAAAAAGGTTTCCAACTACTTAAAACTACCCACGTGGCTCGAGTATCCATGCCTCGCAATCTCTGAACACAATGGTTCTCCATCCTCTCCGTACTGACACCATGCTAGTTTGCTTCTCCACTAGCGCATTTTCGACCTTTTCCCCCACACCACACGCCTCACTTGCTCACCATGTAATACCCTGAACCTTTAGATATCTGTTGGAAAATATATTCAGGGTATTACTACAGATCGATAAAGAATTTTCTACGAGTAATCTTGTTGAGAAACCCCAAGTGGACAGAACAAGGACTTAAGTGTAAAAAGTTTTTAAAAAGATTTTTGGGTTAAAGAGTAATAGAAAAAGGATTGATATAAAATATTTCTGAAAACCAAGGACTGAAAGGTAAGGCGGTAGGGACCTTTTTGAAATATTGTGTTATACTTCAGGGACCATTGGATAATTTTTAAAAGGACCTTTTGAGAATACTATTTCATAATTCAGGGACTATTTGTGAGTTTTTTTCAGGGACTCTTTTTGTAAGAAATTATATTTCTAGGGACTGAAATTGAATTTCAGCTGAATCATAAGTTGGAGAAAAATCTAGAGTTGATGGTCTTCTTCATCTCCTTCTCATTCATACCGCTACAGTAACCCGGGAGAGATTAAAAAATGAAAAATGAAAATGAAAAGAAAATGGGAGGCTTGAAGGAGTTTGGAGCTTTGGAGAATCTTGGGAGAAAGTTCTAGGAGTGTTTGCATTGCTTGGTAAGAGTTTTTATTTGGTTGAAATAATGCATGATATTTTGGTTGAAATGAACTTGAGCAACCATGCTAAATCTTAGCTTGTTTTTTTATGAGTTTAGCTTGGTTTTTGAATGGTAAAAGCATGGTTTATTGTTGATTGATGATGAATACTTGAAGTTGTTTGGAAAAAAATCTAGTATTTGAGTTGAATTTTGTTTAAAAATGGAGGATGAGATTTTTCGGTTTTCTTTGTAGCGTTCATTTGTAGCCAAGATTAAAATTTGGTTTAGTTAATTAAATTGATGATTATGATGATTAAGGTGTTAATGATGATTGTTGGATTAAAATGGGTTGAGTTAGTCCAATTGATTTGATTTGATCAAACCAAGTTGAATTGATTTGGTTGGTTGAGTTGAGTTGATTTGGTTGAGTTGGGCTTGATCAAATCAAGTTGAGATGGGTTGGGTTTGGTTCAGTTGATTTTGGGTTAAGGGTTTTGGACTGAACCAAGTTGGTTCAATGGATTTTGAATAAGAATTGAGTTGGTTCAAGCTGGTTCAGTTTGATTGAGTTTGGTTCAGTGGAATTAAGCTTGGTTCAGTGCAATTGAGCTTGGTTCAATGGAATTGAGATTGGTTCAGATTGGTTTAGCTGTGTTTCGTCTAAATTGAGCTGGTTTAAATGCAATTGAAGGCCAGTTGGACTGTGCAAGGTTGGATTTTAACCGATTGGAGTGAGTGGGCCCAATAGAGAGTCTATTATTGTTTATAGTATTTTATTTTGGGTTTAAATGTGTTATTTATTTTTTATATTATTATTCTTGTTAGGTGTTGTTCAGTCTTGGGAAGGAGTTCCAGGTCTAGCAAGGAACCCAAGGACACTGGAGTGAGTTGGTAGTGGCTATTATTTAATTGATTAATTATTATTATTTTGAAATAATTGTTTAATAACTAGTATTTTTGGAAATAATTATTTAAGTATTTCATTTTATCATGTTTAATTTGCGTATAAGATTAAAAATATATGTATATTTACTTTGCCGTTGATGTTCTCGACAATCGATATGATACATCGGTTTCAGTATAATTATACATATTTGTGAATAGTGAAAAATACGTGTATATGTGATTTAATTATTCAATTCATGTATTTATTTTTCGATGGTTATATATGCTTTTGATTTGGAATGATTTGTGAAATCATGTGAGGCGTTTTTAAAATGTTTTACCGACAATATTTGTGGAATTGGTTTTCATTCTCGGAATAGGAATGGTATCGTGGATCCCGGATTTTCTCGGTTTTATCGTTGTTATACTTTTTGACATTTGCTTTGTGGAAACGATGTTTATTTTCGTGATGTGAATGCTTGTCACGGATAAGGACCATGTGATGTGATTTATCTGATTGTATTATTGCTACATTTACATGTTGGTTTGGATGGTGACTGACGGGCTAAGGCCCGACTACTATCGATAGTGGGTCCCCACGGCCAACCTTTAGAGGTGGCGTGGTGGACCTGAGTGTTGATTTGTCCAGATCAGGTGGGAGCGTAGAGCCCTGATTGGATGATACATCGGGATCCCGGAGTCACCACACGGGACCGGTGGGCCAACGTCAAGGTTATGAAGACCTATGGCGGCTCCCAGACCCTAGTCGCGACGGGCTAAGTGGGGAGAGAGTTTTCAGTCATGGAATTGAGGAATGGTTTTTATATTACTTGTTATTTTGGGTCTGTGATGAGGTGAAAGCCGATACTGCCGCTCTTAGGGAGGCGAGTCTCTCACAGACAATTTGGACTTTTCCTAGAAAATTGATTTGATATTGATTTGTGATGAATTTATGTTTCAAAAAGTTCTTTAAAAAATGTATTTTTGCTAGAATTCTGGTATTTTGGAAAAGTTGGAAAATTATTTGAAAAAGTTGGTATTTATATACTTTATATATACTGTATTTGAGTATTTGAAATTATTAAGCCACTACCGACCAACTGAATGTCTCGTAGCTGCAGGGAGCAAGACCCTAGATTGCACTGCTCAAGTTTAGAGCTAGTCGGGGTTAAGTCCAAGACTCTGCAGTGGGTCCCATACTTTTCTTTATATTTGTTGGTATCGTGATCTTTGTAAGCGGTTGTACTCCACAAATTTGCAGTTATTATATTTGTCGATTTAGATTTTGAATCTCGCAGTTGGTGTAAAGTTGTAAATTGTAATTTGTGAAAGTCCGATTTGGTTTTCGAGAGGTGTCGAGTTTCCAGTTAAAAAGGAATTTTTAACCCGATGGGTGCCACATTTACCTCGGTAGAAGGGTGAGGTGTGACATCTTTTTGAGTATCGAGTGAGGGTTGAGATATCCCTGGTTGGTAGAGGTCACGGGTTGTGATCTGAGACTAACTTTAGAAGTCATGTCTAGACTTAGAGGTTTAGTAGGGATTAGACAGAAAGTTAAGGGCCCAATAGAAGTATTAAGAGTCTCCAATCTGGTTAAAACCTAAGTTGCATATTTGGAATGAGAGCTGATAGTAGGTTTTGATATTTGAGGCAGAGAGCTGAGCAGTACACTGTGATCCTGATCACGGGTTGAGATATTTATTGGAATTGGTTTTATCCAAAAATAAGTTAACTTAAAGTTGCCAAAAGAAGGGGTATTTGGCATTCTCTTTGTTGATCGGCACACAGCTGATTCGCGAGTTTGATTTGAAAGATACTTTGGACATACCCGTGCTTAAGAATATGGAGATTAGCCCGTGAGTAACCAGTCTTCTTTATCACCTTTCTGTTGATTCTTAAAAGGTGTGTTATGATGTGACATTGATTCGAGTTTGATTTGTCGGACTTTGGATGAATTATAGCCAACTCCTCTAAGTGTAGTTTAGTTGTGTTTAAATAGAGGAGAAGATCAGACTTGCATTTTTCATCAGTGGAATTTTGAGTGTCTTAAGGATTTTTGAGTAATGGAACCAAGGCGTTTGAGACGACCGAGACGAGGACCTCCTCCAAGGTATAATAGAGAAAGAGTAGAGAGATATTTCCCTGGAAGAGCTTTCAGAGAGAGGAAGAAGAACAGAGAAGAGGTGGAGGAACAGAGAAGGAGAGAGGGAGGAACGAAAGAGGGAAGAAGAGATGGAAACCAATATTCGCTGCTCAAGTACCCTCTAGCTCTACTCTTGTTGCCTCGGATCTTCTCGCTCTATTATCAGACACGGTAACCAAGAACAAGCAATGATCGATGTTTACGTCCCACAAGCTCGTTATGTGGTAAACCACTGAATACCGGAGATTTTAGCTCTATAGTTGCTTCAGAGCTGAAAAAAATATTTACATGGAACGTTTTCACCTAGACGAGAGTCATATGCGAGAATTGAGAAGGAGGTATGGAGTTTTCACGAGGAGTTCGCACGCAGATATGACGATGCCCATGCGATCCTTAACTATGGTGCAGGCAGTTGAGCAATGGGAACCGGAAAGGTTGAACCAGCGTAAAACCGTGAGACAAGGATGAGGTTCGATGAGACGTGATGAGGACTTGTGAATAGTAGAATAACTGCTTTAGTATTATCGTCTGTGTGCTTGAGATGTTTGAATTCTACTCGCAGTATTTCCGAGTATGATGTATTCCTACTTGTGAATAAGAAGTTGCTTTTCTTCTGGATTGTGGAAAATACAAGATTATTTTATTGTATGAGTTTTGGAAGTGAGGAAGCCAGAGAAACACAAAGCAGGAAAGAGTGTCAGATCACCGCTATATAACACCGTATAAGAGGAATCAACTTCACTTTGATCATCAGCAGATACTTGGACATCCTAATACAGTATTGTTATTTCATCGCTGAATGCATTTGGAACAAGAGAATCGGTCTTGGAACAAGTAATGAAATTCAAGATATCGGATTTATAGATGCTAAGGAAATTTCGAGGACGAAATTTTCTTATAGAAGGATTGTAATACTCTGAACCTTTTTAGATATCCGTTGGAAAATATATTCAGTGGGTATTACTACGACTAGTGTAAGAATTTTCTACGTAGTAATCTTGTTGAGAAACCCCAAGTGGACGGAAACAAGGACTTAAGTGTAAAAAGTTTTTAAAAAGATTTTTGGGGTTAAAGAGTAATAGAAAAAAAGGATTGATATAAAATATTTCGGAAACCAAGGACTGAAAGGTAAGGCGGTAGGGACCTTTTTGAAATATTGTGTTATACTTCAGGGACCATTGGATAATTTTAAAAGGACCTTTTGAGAATACTATTTCATAATTCAGGGACTATTTGTGAGTTTTTCAGGGGACTCTTTTGTAAGAAATTATATTTCTAGGGACTGAAATTGAATTTCGGCTGAATCATAAGTTGGAGAAAAAATCTAGAGTTGATGGTCTTCTTCATCTCCTTCTCATTCATACCGCCTACAAAGAACTCCGGGAGATTAAAAATGAAAAATGAAAATGAAAAGGAAAACGGGAGGCTTGAAGGAGTTTGGAGCTTGGAGAATCTTAGAGAACGGTAGCATGTCTTTGCTTTGTAAGAGTTTTATTCTGGTTGAAATAATGCATGATATTTGGTTGAAATGAACTCGAAAGCAACCACGCTAAATCTTAGCTTGTTTTTATGAGTTTAGCTTGGTTTTCGAAATTAGCATTATCTTATCACTGATCGATGACTTTAATACTGCAGTTGTCTGAAAAAATCTTTAGTATTTCGAGTTGAATTTTTGTTTAAAATGGAGGATGAGATTTTCGGTTTTCATCAGAGATAGCTATCGTAGCACCGAGATTAAAAATTTGGTTTAGCTTAATTAAATTGATGATTATGATGATTAAGGTGTTAATGATGATTGTTGGATTGAAATGGGTTGAGTTAGTCCAAATTGATTTGATTTGATCAAACCAAGTTGAATTGATTTGGTTGGATTGAGTTGAGTTGATTTGGTTGAGTTGAAACTTGATCAAACTCGAGTTGAGATGGGTTGGGTTTGGTTCAGTTGATTTTGGGTTATAGGGTTTTGGACTGAACCAAGTTGGTTCAATGGATTTTGAATAAGAATTGAGTTGGTTCAAGCTGGTTCAGTTTGATTGAGTTTGGTTCAGTGGAATTAAGCTTGGTTCAGTGCAATTAGTTTTGGTCTCAATGGAATTGAGATTGGTTCAGATTGGTTTAGTCAGTGCTTGCCTAAATTGAGATCGGGTTTAAACGCAATTGGAGCCACTGACTCGTGCATTGGATTTTAACCGATCGGAGTTAGCTCCAACAGAGTCTATTATATTATGATTTTTATTCTAGTTTAAATGTGTATTTATTTTATATTATTATTCTCTATAGGCTGTTGTTCGGCTTCGAGAGTTCGAGTCTGAAGCAGGAACCCAAGGACACCATGTGAGTTGGTAGTGGCTATTATTTAATTGATTAATTATTATTATTTTGAAATAATTGTTTAATAAACTAGTATTTTTTGGAAATAATTATTTAAGTATTTCATTTTACTCACGCTTTTAATTTAGCATGTGATAAGATTAAAATATATGTATATTTACTTGCCGTTGATGTTCGACAATCGTATTGATACACAGTTTTCAGATAATTATACATATTTAGTAATAGTCGAAAAATACATGATATGTGATTTAATTATTCAATCTACGTGATTTATTTTTGATGGTTATATGCTTTTTGATTTGGAAATGATTTGTGAAATCATGTGAGCGCTTTTTAAAAATGTTTTACCGACAATATTTTGTGGAATTGGTTTTCATTCACGGAATAGGAATGGTATCGTGGATCCTGGATTTTACCGGTTTTTATGCATTGTTATACTTTGACATCGGGCTTTGGTGGAAACGATGTTTATTTTTCAAAGTGATGCGAACGTCATGTCCCGGATAAGGACCATGTGATGTGATTTATACGATCGTATTATTCTACATTTACATGTTGGTTTGGATGGTGACGGCGGCTAAGGCCCCGACTACTCTGAGAGTGGGTCCCCACCGCCAGCCTTAGAGGTGGCGGGCTGGACCCGAGTGTTGATTTGTCCAGATCGTGGGAGCGTGAGAGCCCGATCGATGATCATCGGGATCCCGAGTCCCACACGGACCCGGTGGGCCCAACGCCAGGTTATGAAGACCATGGCTCTCCAGACCTAGTCGCGACTGGCTAGTGGGGAGAGTTTTCCAGTCATGGAATTGAGAATGGTTTTATATTACTTGTTATTTGGGTCATGATGAGGCTGGGCCCAAATTGCACGCCTTAGGAGGCAAGTCTCTCTCACAACAATTTGGATTTTCCTAGAAAATTGATTTGATATTGATTTGTGATGAATTTATGTTTCAAAAGTTCTTTAAAAATGTATTTTTCGCTAGAATTCCGTATTTTGGAAAAGTTGGAAAATTATTTGAAAAGTTGGTATTTATATACTTTTATATATACTCGTATTTGAGTATTTGAAATTATTAAGCCACTCTACCCGACCAATCGAATGTGTCAGAATCATGCAGGAGCAAGACCCTAGATCACGTCGTCAAGTTTAGAGCTAGTGTGTTAACCAAGACCGCAGTTGGTCCCATACTTTTCTTTATATTTGTTGGACGTGATCTGTAGCCGTTGTACCCACAAATTAGTTATTATATTTGTTGTATTCGTATTTGAATCCCAGCTTGGTGTAAAAGTTTAAATTGTAATTGTAGAAGTCCGATTTGGTTCTCGAGGGTCGGTGTTTCCGGTAAAAGGAATTTTTAATCGATGGCGCCACATTTACCCTTAGGGTGTGGTGACACACCATGCTCCACGGCTCCAGGTCTTGTCTT
>NC_052477.1:10734023-10842827 GCF_009730915.1 Dioscorea cayenensis subsp. rotundata | reverse complement strand
TAGCTTACATATCAAGGTGGTATCTTTTTCAGCCTTTTGTGTTCTTTTTGAGTTAAATTTCATGTTTTTTCTTGCAGGATATGCTATTTTGATAAAGCTTTTTTGATGCTGTGATTCAGGGCAATATGGGTCGCTTATTGGTAAGAAAATTGCATTAAACAAGTATTATACTCCACCATAAATGCCGGTTGACAGATTAATATATTAAGTTTTCAATTTGCCCTGGTTTTGTTAGTAGTTGGGGGCAATACCCATACTTGTTAGTATTATTCATGTTATTATATTGAACGAGTTTGGGCTTTGGGATACATGAATGGCTTAGGAAGGTGAAATGTAGCATAGGTTATTTACTTTCTTTGTCTCGTCTTGCTTGTAAACATAGAATTATTAATATGTTGCATGCCATGGTTGTTAATTACTTATTTCAGTTTTTTTTTTTATTGTAGAGAATTCATTCAAGTTCATCCAGTGGTCATTTGAAATCATATTTTGTTGGAATAGGATTTTTCACCATCCCTTGTTGGTAAAGTGATCAAGGAACATGGTAGGCATATATGCAATCCTTGTGGATGTGTTCCACTTTTTTTAATATGTATGCACTTATTTCAACTATTTATTCTTGTCTATTGATCAACAGGCATGTTTTTCTTGAATTCGGGTGAAGGTGATGCTAACCTCGCTATTGGAAACTCTCTTTACATATTATGTGAGTGGTTATTTCTGCATATTTATACGATGTTTCTTATCTAAATAAAACAATAAGGACCTTCTTGTTTATTATGCCTCCAAGTAATATATTTTGTCTTGTACTTAATGCTTGGATAATTTTTCGGGCTAACTTAGGCTCTTGAGAAGTCCAAGTAGTCCCAAAGCTTTTAGATTCTAAGGATGGATTATCTGGTTTTTGACAAGGAAGGGAGGGCGATTCACCTCTTAACTTTACTTCGGATGATGAAGAAATGGAGGTATATCTTTAACAATTCATTTTTCCTTGTAAACACAACTTCTACTTGTCTAGAATCACATGTGTAGTGTCTATTCTGCTATTCACATCATCAATTCTGGAGTGTGGAAATTTTGTTTTGTTGGATTTTCCATAATTCCATGCCATATTCTTTGAAACTCTGTTTGGCACGATGGACAAGACTCTTTGCTTACTTCAGATTGATTTAGAATTGAATGAATGATTAATATATGTTGAATAAAATGTGTGTGTGTGTGTGTTTTTTTTGTTTTTGGAAGGTTGGTGGTTGGGTGACTGAATATGGTAATTAAGACATTTGCTACTGTGAGAGGGTGCTATGGTTCCTTATGCAAAGCCTGGAAGAGCACTGCAACTATTTGCTTCCTTTGTTCATGGATAGAGACTGCGGCCAAACACAACACACCCTTCAATTTATGATTGATGAGTCTTGTTCTTCAATTTGTTTATAAACAATTGTCTAGCTTGTGATTATTATAATATGTTTGCAATTTAGAGAGAAAACAAATTTGTAAATTTGACTTAATTATTAATGAGTTATAAATAAATTTTTTATAATTTTTAAATATTAATTGAATGAGTTCAATGCATAGGATTCAAATGAGTTCAATGCACAGGATTCATATATATATATATATATAATTGTCAAAATATCAAATAAACAATAAAAAAATTTAAAAAAAAATCAAACCCATGGCGGTTTACGCATGAACTGCTGCCACTTTCTCCGAGTTCCTCTGTCTCGATCTCTTTATAATTTAACGGTCGTTATATAACCGCCGAGAATTCTCGTACGCATTTCACGGCCGTTGTTCTGGCCGTTCTATAAAACTGCCGTGAATTACGCTCCCGACGTTCGTATATGCGGCGGTGTTGCAACTGCCATTGGTTTCATTTAGCGGCGGTTATAACCACCGCTAAATGATTTTAACACCGCCCCAAAAAACTTGATTTATTGTAGTGACTTGCCTTGTACTTGGCCCGTTTCACTTCGGATTTCGTGGTTTAGCTTAAGTTGTGCTTATGTTGCCCAAAAAGTATAAATGGAACAAACTAAGTACCAAATTGATAAGTGCTTGTGCGATATGGATGTGAAGCATTCATTCCTTATGTTGAGCATTACTTTTCTCAGGTTTTTACACTAATATATGTGTTTTTATGTTACTTTTATGCAGGTAGGGTTGTGAGGCCAAGTATGAAGGAAAGAAGCCAATGTGGATTACAATACACCGATTTTGGAGAAAATCTTGCTAAGGTTCAAACGCGAAGACATAGGTCGATGTGAGGTGCTAGAGTGTGTGCCAACCTCCTCGTATTCGAGTTGGCACATCCATTTGGAGGGGCATAAAGGCAGTCACACTCGGGCATTCCGACTTATGCACTTAGAATAAGAACTTCACCAACGTGCCTATCATTGAAGATGCAAGTGATCCACGACGTGAACGTGTGCCCGTTTATGTTACTCCGATGAAAGTTTGGATTCAGGAAGTTATTCAAGTCGGATACTGTAGAAGAGTACTGTAGCAACACGGTAGAAAGTACTATAGCAGCACTTTTCACAGTCGGCCGAGAAAACAGGAGTTCAGAGGATCCACACGGGCGTGTGGAAATTATCCACGCCCGTGTGGAAATTCCCCACGGGCGCGTGAAGCATCCACGCCCGTGTAGTCGCCCGATTCTAGCCCTATTTAAAAGCCGAATCAGCCCCGATTTTAGTATTCTTTTCTCGATCTTTTCCCCAACTTGAGAGAGGGCTTCGGCTAGGGTTTCGAGGGGTATTGGCCAATGTTTTGGAGAGGTTCTACGTCTCCTACATCGTCATTCCTTAGGAAGAAGGTTGGTAGGGGAGCTTCCATCGAGTTGTATCCTATACCGGACGAGGGAATCCTTGGACGACAGTGAGAGGACTTTCCACAAGACCATCGACCACGACTATCGAGGGGGTTTCTTTTATGGATTCATTGCTTTTTACATTCTATTTCTTTTGATTGTACTTAGCTCCATAGAGAGCTAAACCCCTAGTGGGTACTCGGGTATTGTGAACCCTAGGATGTATTTGTTTCTTTGAACCTCTTTATTATGCTTTCAATAAATTGATGTTTTATTGTGAGTTCCAACCTTGAATTCTTGATTGTATGAATATTTCCCCTAGAGTGACACTAGGGGTTGAGAGTTCTTGTTGGTAATCTTCCCGAGTGAGTGACACACCACGAGCATTAGACAAAAGCTAGGTTAGAGAGGGTTGAGAGGGTGAGTCGAGAGTGCAGGGAGCGTCCCTCTCCCTCCGGGCGTGATAGATTCTACTGCGTTCCTTGAGTTCTTTGCGGCTATAATAGAGTGAATGGTCTAAGGGATGAACTTCCGCTGGGGCTTAGTTGCGCGTGCAACGGAGTGAAGCGTTGAGGTGATCTTAGTATCTAGGGCTCAATTGTGGTTAGGGACCTTCCACCTGGACCAAAGGGTTAGGTCTATATTAAGGAAGAGATTTATCACTTGGAATCCCTGGAGCTCATTGCAACTCTATGCGAGTGCGAGGTGTTGAGATTGTTCGATTTCTCATCTGGGACATTTATAGAGTTAGGCATAGTTGACCTTAGATTTGGGACTATGTAATAAAGGATGTCCATGACTCACCATTACATTGATTAGGAAGCATAATAGAGGGTTCTTGAACTTGAAACAAGGGTACCCCATCTTTATCGATTGCCTTACCCCCTTCTTTACTTTTGCTCTCTTACTTGTTGCTTTTACTGTTGAGAATTGAATCATTATCACACTCATCATCATTGATCTTTTACATAGCTAAGAATTGAATTAAGTATTTTTATTCCCTACTCCCTGTGGATTCGATACCCGCTCACCCGGGATTATTACTTCGACAAACCCGTGCACTTGCGGGATATACGCAAGGGGATCTTGTCACAAATCATCGATAGAAACACTCTTGAGGACAACTTAAGTGCAAAAAATAACATTAGAATTTGTATGATATAGCACTTATCACATATGGTGTCAGGTCACAACCGTGGTTAATGCTATAGTTCTTCTAATTCTTTATATTTGCCCTAAAATTCTCCCACAATGATCCGAAATGACTTCTTTTGGCTTCTAAATGGTATTTAACACTTGATCATGAATTATAAAATGAAGTAAGCATTAGATTCTACAAGTTTCATCCAAATAACAAGAAAATACATACAAATTTGATATACTCCCTCTCGTCATTTTTTACTTGTTCATTTTAACTAATTGACTTGGATTAAAAAAAGTCAGTTAAAGTTAGTTGGTAATCTAAAATTTATAAAAAAACTATACTAACTTTTCCAAGATTACCCTTATTCAAAAATATATTTTAATAAAATGTGTAGTTGAATATCATTTATTGGAAGTTGTAGAAGTACAATCAATATAAATGTTAAATTTGGAGAAACGATATTTAAAACTTCAAAAAATTTTAAAATGAACTAATAAAAACGACCAAAGATAACCTCTAAAAATGAGATAAATAAGAAGGATTAGAAGGAGTATATACCATCAACCAATGATCAATTTCTAAGTCCTTGGCTCTTTGTATTGGTAGCGGTAGGGCAAGATTTATTTTGAAAAATAACTTAGATTTGTTATTTATACAAGTGCTCTAAAGTAGACATCGTTACTCAATATTTGAGATCAAGTAAAATGTATTATTGGATGATGTACGCACTGTTGGATGATATGCACATTGGTAGTGGAGTTGGGCGTTTATTGTTTATGCATTAAGACCAATATTTAGATTTGGTTGGAACCAATGTTTTGAAAACCGGACCGGACCGGCCGGTCTGACCGGAAAAACCGGGAACCGGCCCATAGCCCGTCCGGGTTTTAGAATTAATGTTGACCGAATTTTTGAACCGTCAAACCCAGCCAAAACCAGTGAACCCGTCGGTCGGACCAAAACCGGATGGAACCCGGTTTTCAAATTTTTATTTTGTTTTTGTTTTTTTGTTTTGTTTTTATGTGTTTTTTTGTTTTTTGTTTTTTTGTTTTGTTTGTTTTGTAAGAAAGGACTTAGGGCATGAATTGGTCTTGATTTCATGATACTCTTTTGAGTCTTGATTTGTCGAAAAATATTATTTGGATTTTTTTGGAACTTTGGAGTTTAGAGGTATGAGAAAATAAACAGAAACTTGTAAATTGTTTAAGAGGTATAGATCATTTAGGGCTTATTTTTATTTTATACTTTTTATTTTTAATGGTAATAATGATCAAATATGAGAATTAAATTAATCATACTTAGTTCTAGTTTTGTTTTGAAATTTTTTGTTCATGCCTTGTCTCATCCTCACATAATTAGTAATTTAATTAGTTGTTTAATTTATGTAGTTATCATCATCCATTTATAATTAATAGATTAAGAAATAAAAGGTTTAGGGAATTGTATTTGTTGATTTATCTAGATTAATTATTTGAATCTTCAACCATTTTGATAAAATCATAATGATATTAAAATAAATATTTAAGATAATTATGATTAAAAATATAATAAAGTTTGTTATTATATGTATATATATATATATATATTCTATATATATAATATTTAAGATAATTATTTATTTATGACGTCATCCGGTCCGACCAAAACGGGTCATCCGGTCGAACCGACTGACCCGTGACCCAAATATGAGACCGGTTCGCTATCCGGTCCGGTTTTAAAAACATTGGTTGGAACCATTCACATTCAAGGGTTTTAAGGACAGTAGGTGTTACTCTTAGGATATTTATTATAATTTAGTTGTCTTTTCAAAAGAGTAAGGACAAGACAATTAAATTTGTGCTTGTTAAGTTCATATAACAACTAATGCCTTTAAATCACTTTGCGCATTTTTACTGTGAACCATACTGATTCATTATTTTTGTTTTTGTTTTGCCTGGTTGATATAATTTTTCTACCAATTTAAATTATTGTTAAAAAACTTGTAACTCAAAAACTAATTTTACATTTTGAGAGTGTTGATCATTTAAAATTTCCTATATAATAAACCCATGCACACACACATATATGATTGTGTTCATTGGTAGTGGAGTTGGGCGTTTATTCTTTATGCATACCAATATTTAGATTTGGTTGCAGCCGGGTTTGAACTCGAAGGAGAGTAGTTATTCTTTGATTAGGATATATATTTCGTTAAATGCTCGCACTCCCCTTTCAGATTCCATTTAAATTTAAAAAAGTTTCGCCTCTTTTGTTTCCATGCCATGAATTTTGTAGAATGATCCGAACACTGCTTTCCATATTTTAATTTTTTTTTTAAATTACTCTCAATTCAAAGTTATGAAAAATATATATACTGACTACATATGCCGCCTAATAACAGACTTTTTACATGCTTTATATTTAGCAATGTTAATCAATTGTATTTTTTTATAAAAATTACATGACAAATAAATTTATGAAAACAATTTATGTTCTTCTGCAAGCACATAATTAATATATGTATGCATACATGTAAATATATATTCAGGTGTGTAAATATATATATATATATATGTAAATATGTATATGTATATATATATCATCAAATATCGCTATCACTCCATTCAAGTAGTTTAGAAATTAATGACCAAAATATCAAGGTAGCTATCCATTAGTGAGTCATAATCTCCCACCTATTCGCACACTCTTTCATAATCATTACGGATAATTTGTTTTGATTCTCAACCCAATCCTTGTCACTGTGAAAGGGCTTCTTCCAGTGTGAAGGAGAAAGCACAAGGAGGGCCCAGGCCAACTAATCCCATCTTTAAACCTCCATAAATATATGACAATGGTGTTACATTTTTCAATGATTGATGGAGGCCAGTGATTGGGAGCTATTTTTATATATTAATGTGATTCATGTGCCATCTTGTTGATATTAAGAAGACAGAAAGCAACTAGTGCTCCCTAAGCTTATAAAATTCCAAATTCATCCTTCTATATCTTCATATGTTTAATCTATCCTCGATTTTTTTAAACAAATCTTTTCAGTCTAACGGGTTCTTTGATAAGGTTAATTATCATGGAAAAAAATGATTTGCCTCCCAACACAATACTAAATATTTAAATGTTTGAAGTTACCATCATGGCCTTAATTAACTTACTAGAAGTCTAATGTTTACATATTTTTTACAATTTTGGCTCAACTTTCTCCCTTATAATTCAACAACAACGTCAACGTGGTTGCTTCTAAAAATATTTTCTTAAGTAATAGAGACATTACGAGCAATAAATTAATTTTTAATCAACAATATAATAAAAATATTTGTATGCATCAAAAACCTCAGGCATACCAGCAAAAGATACAACCTAGCTATATTATACCTAAAATGACATATTTGGGGGAACTATTTCCAGCAAATGGAAGGTGTTTCATGGTATTTCATAAAAAGTCTAATTGAAGATTAAAAGAACTGGGAAGTAACATGGTAGAAAAGAAGGGGCCGAAGACTATATCATATTATCAAAAGGTTTGTTTGGTGTTTTCTATGTCGTCAAAGCTGTATCAAGATCAATTATTCACATCTTTAACTTTATCTTTAACTTAATTAATGTTTGATGTTTTATTTATTTTTATAAAAATGTTTTTAAATTTATTTAAAATGACGAGTAACATTAAAAAAAATTCCTTTTTCATATATACCAAAATAATTAACCATTTGTTATTGTACTAAATCACAGCTTATAAAATTTTTTTTGTTCTTTAAATGAATTGAAATTTCTATGCTCTTCCATATTTTAATCAATGATAAAGAAGACAATAATGTTTTGAAGAAATATATTTTGGATAAAAATTTGTTTTATACATTTGCCATTGCTTAGAATACTAGAAAGAATCATTAAGAACCTAAAACCATAACTAATATGGATATGTTTTATAAGGGTATATATGTAAGTTCCACATTTTTCAGAAGGGCATAAATGTAAAAGACCATTACTCCCATATAAAAATTATTGCATGTTCCCCATGGCATTGTGTGTTAGAAACACCACTCCTCCTGATTGACTCTGGCAACTTTATTATAGTGATAATATCTGTTTGTTGGGCACTGATATTATTAAGTTTATATTATTACATTGTTTGGTGAAGTGTCCGTTTGTCATCTTTGACATAAACCATGGAATTGACACATCAAACGTGACACTATTATATTCATCCTTATCCAACTTATCAATAATTTCACCCAACAATGACTTTTTCCAAAAATTTTTAACATCTCTCATTGTCCACACTTTGATTTGAAGCAATAGTTATCTGTTGCATGATTAAGCATGTGGTCATTCAATGATAACCATCTCTATATATTTTTATGGACAGAAAGACAGCTAATATTCAACATGGTTTGGAAATAGATGTGCAATTAATTTATGCTTAATTATAGAAGAATTATTAATACAGTGATCAATCAATTGCACTGCACCATGAAATGTTTCAGTGAAGAATTTAAACAACATGTGATTGAAGAATATTTATCTCAAACTGCTAACTTTAATTGTGATGTATTGTTTGTCTAGACTGATTCAGATTGCACATGGGGAAGATAAAATTAAACCAATTAAATAACAACTACAACTTAACCTGACGGCATGCTCTGCCTGTCATGACATTAGTTTGCATAGGTCATATGCTATCAATGTGCGCTAGGCTCATTCATCACATGTTTGATTGATCATCACTTGTTCGCTGTATATTCGGTAGATAGTGCATTCAAAATTAATAGCATTAAATAGCATTTTTTTTCTAGGTAGATAGGCTCATTCATCACATGTTAGACTGATCATCACTTATTTGCTGTATACTCTGTAGATAGTGCATTTAAAATTAATAGGATTTAATAGCATTTACATTCGGTAGATATTGTATATTCGGTAGATAAGCTCATTCATCACATGTTTGATTGATCATCACTTGTTCGCTGGGTGGGGTGGGCCAGGGGGTGCATACTGTCGTTGAATGTTTAGGTACTTATCAAATATGTGATTCATGATCTCAAACCTGTGTAATATATTCAAATTCATTTATAACCTCTCATGCAAACTTGTCTTGAACCATTAATTCTGTCTCAATTAACTAAATATTTTAGATAAAAAATTAATATAACAAATTTTTTTTCTTTAAAAGATTTTTTTTTCTTTTTTAATATAACCTCATCAAACATGAATATTTGTGTTTCTATCTCCCAGAGAAGAAAAGTTGAGAAATTGTTTTTTTTCAAATATTATTCTAGAATTACTTAAAAAATTATATTTTAGGGAAATTAGAGAATAAAATGAAGGTAAAAGCAGAATAATTACAGCTATGCATGTGCGTGGTTGGCTTAAAAATCTGTTTCTACCTTAAGATTGCCATAGACATTAGTCAACAAGTTAAATGAGAAAAAATTTACATAAGTTGATAATACTACATTTTTATGAGTGCAGTTATACATCATTTAAGTGTGTATTAGAGTAATATTATAGAATTCGATGTTAAACATGGTGTATTCTGTATTCTCAAGCTTCGGGCAATGCTTAAGGAAGAGAAAGAGCCACAAGAAGCAATCTAAAAGCCAAAATAATGAAGATGAAGTTCTCTTGGCATCAATTAGTGAAGAATAGGGTAGGCATACTCACTTACGGGTACTTGACACGGCTGTGATTACAGCTGTAAGACTTTTCAAGAGAACCTTGCAGTCATGGTTATGCATGTAAGAAGGAGCATAAGGTCAAATAGAGGGACTTATGGGGAGGGCTTAGGCCATAAGTTAGACAGTAAGGATTGCCTAGAGGAGTGTAAAGAAGAACATACTACCGTAAGGGTAGTCGTTAGGGCTATCCAGAGAAGCTTACGGTCCAGCGCTGACGGCCGTAAGATGGACAATAATATCAAATAGTAGACCTTACTGATGGGACTTACGGGCGTAAGTGATCCCGTAAGGCTCGCGACCCATCTTCTCCAACTCTTTTACGGCCGCATTCTTACACCTGTAAGAAGCCCGTAAGTGGCTAGATATAAATATTCCTAAATAGGATTTTGAGGGGGATCTTTGGTTCTATTTGACAGCAAGGCTTAGGGAAAGAAAGAGAGGCAGATCTCTGGGGCTTTGGAGATGAATCAAGACCAAGAATTACCCCACCTAGCTTAGATTAGAGAGATTGAAACCATCAAAGATTATCTTAGCGGCGTTTGTGAAAAGTCCTTGGGCATTATACGACAATCATTTCTCTACAAAATTAAGAGGGGGTTTTCATGTCTTCTTTTGTTTTTTGTTGCATCTTGTTATTTGGATGATTGTTCTATCTTAATGGAGAGCTAATTTTATAGATTCTTGGGTGAAGATGAACTCTAAGGTTTGATTTATTTTGACATTTGTTATAGATCTTTATGCTTTAACTGTTTCCTAATTGCAATTCATATTATTTGAATCCAATTACATGGTTTTAATTTCTTGAATGCTAATGAGACAAGTCATAAGATCCTCCTAGCATATGCATACCGTGATTTGAGGGGATTGTGAGTAAGCCTAGCAATGGGGTACTTTGAAGTTGAGAGTTCTCCCCCCAAAATCCTCCGAAGTGAATTAGTAAGTAATTCTATACACTTTGCAATTGTAGAGAATAGATTTTAGGAGAAATCACATTTCTATTATGTATGGGATTAGGGGCAATTGCTTCACAAGAAGGATTGTCTGCTTTCAGAATTCTGATTAATTCATATTGAGATTTCATAGAGTGCAATACAATAGTGGGGTGTCTGCGACAAGACCTGCATCGGATTAGTTACATTTCACCCTTACAAGAGGGGTTTAGTATAATTTATAATTTCTCTTGGTTCAAATAGGATGGCTAGACTTATACAACCTTTTATCCTAGACTTAATAAACCTAGAGGGATTCTATTCCCGAGCATCCCTGCTTTCTCCCATGATTCTCTACCAATTTTATTTTTGTATTCTTACTTTATATTATCTTTATTCTTACTTTATTTGCACACATCACAACTGTTGGTTAGGTTAGTTTTCAAATTTAGGATTAGTTCTATTATTCTCGATTTTCCTGGTAGATCAATACCTTGGCCTTGTATAAAGTTTACTACTTGACCAGCGTGTACACTTGCATCCCCTATCAAGTTTTTTGCGCTGTTGCCGGGGAACAATTTGAGATATTAGTAACACTTCTTGTATTCCGTCACATTAGCCATTTATTTTTTTTTGCTTTATTGTTTCATTTTTTTTTTATCGTTTGTTCTTTCTGATTTTTGTTCTTATGTTGATTGTAGTGCATGCCACAGAAGGACAAATCTTCACGACTAGTGGAGGATTATATGGAGTTGAGAGAGTGATTGGTACATATTTGATGACAGTGCTGTTAAGTGAGATAGGTTCACTTACAGTGTGTGTTGAAGAAGAAAACTCAGGAAATATGATGGATCGCGATATCGACAAAGAACCCCTATCTAACCACCCCGTCCTACATTTAATGGTTTCAAATTCAATATTGTTTGACCATCGGTATCTGCGAAGAATTTTTGAGCAAAAAGCCGCCTTTTTGTATAGATGGTTCTACGATGCACTGCAGGTTTCATGGTCTTTTAGACAAGGACCTAATTAGCTACATCAGAGGTTTTTTGGAAGTTTGTGATATGTTAAAGATGAACGTAGTATCAGATAATGCGATTAGATTCAGACTATTCCTATTCTTACTGAAGGGCAGAGCCAACCAGTGGTAACAGTCACTTCCTTGAGCTTTGATTATGACGTGGGAGCAGCTCAAGGGAGCTTTCTTAGCTAGGTACTTTCTGCCCGGCAGGAAGACCAAGCTGTGACAAGAGATTACATCATTTATCCAGTCAAAGTTCACCTGGGAGAGGTTCAAAGATCTGTTGAGAAGGTGTCCACAACATAACCTCCTAGAGTAGATAGAGGTACATATCTTCAACTAGGGGCTCAACCAAAACAACCGTCAGCTCATCGATTAGGTAGTAGAAGGATCACTCAGCAGTAAGACCACAAAGGTATCTAAGCAATTGATTGAGGATATTACCATGAATAACTACCAGTGGAACTCACGGGAAAAAATAGTGACCAAGCCCGCTAGGATTCTGGAGGTTAGTGAGGTTACAACAAGCCCAGGTCGAGGCTTTAAGCAAAAAAATTGATGGTTTATCACTCCTAAAATCCATTACAGTTATGGCATGTGACACTTGTGGGGGAGGACACACATCTATAGATTGCCAAATAGTAGGAGTGGCGCACGAAGCCATTGAAGAGATTGATTTTTTTGGTAGTGCCCTCTGATTTTAAGGAAATCCCTGCAGTAACACATACAATCCGGGGTGGAGGAATCACGTGAACTTCTCTTGGAGCATCCAAGGACACCAGCAGAAGTCTCCACCCAGATTACCTTCTCATCCTCAGTCAGATAGAACACCCACACTAGAGGATGTGTTGACTCAGTTCATACAGACTCCATCATGAGAAACTAGCAAGCATCTATCCAAAATTTGGAGAGTCAGGTTGGTCAAATTGCAAAATTGTTGACCGAGAAACCATAAGGTAGTTTACCAAGCAATACTGACACTTACGTATATGCGTGTAAACCGCAAGTGCACGGGTATCAAAGTAATAATCCAAGATGAGTGGGTATCGTATCCACAGAGAGTAGGGAATAAAGACACTTAAGTTGTTTCTTAACTAATGTGGAATATAAATAGTGATAAGTGTGACAAAATATGAAATAACAAAAATAAAAGCAACAAGATAGAGAACACAAGTAAAGGAGAAGGTAAGGCAATCGATAAAGATGGGGTACCTGGATATTGATCCGCCTAGGACAATTGTTTCAAGTGCAAGAACTCTCTATTATACTTCCTAATTGATGCAACAATGAGTCGTGGAAATCCTTAATTACATGATCCCAAATCTAAGGTCAACCATGCCTAACTGTATACATGTCTCGGAGGAGAGATTGAATAACCTCTAAACCTCGCACTCGCATAAAATTGCAATGAACTCTAGGGATTCCAAGTGAAAAATCATATTCCTATGTAAAGACTTAATCCTTTGGTCCAGGTGGAAGATCCCTAGCCACAATTAGGCCCTAGGTGCTAAAATCACTTCAGCGCTTCACTCTGTTGCACTCGCAACTAAGCCCCAGCGGAAGGTCATTCCTTAGCCCATTCACTCTACTATGGCCGTAAAGAACTCTTGGAACGTGGAGGTAGGATAGATCACACCGGAGGGGAAAGGGGACGCTCTGCTACCTCTCGACTCACCCTCTCAACACTCTCCAATCTAGCTTTGTCTAACTCTCATGGTGTGTCACTCACTCACAAGAGATACCAACAAGAACTCTCGACCCTAGTGTCACTTTAGGGGAGTATTCATACAATCAAGCATACAAGATTGGAACTCACAATAAATATCAAGTAATTGAAAGCATAATAAAGAGATTCAATGAAACGAATATATCCTAGGGTTCACAAATACCCAAGTACCCACTAGGGGTTTAGCTCTCCATAGAGCTAGATACAATCAATAAAATCGAATGTAAAAACAAAGAATCCATAGAAAACCCCCTCATTAGTCGTGGCGATGGTCATATGGAGAGTCCTCTACTTGTCGTAAGGGTCCATTTGTCTGGCCTAGGATACACCTCGCTCGATCCGTGCCTCACGAAAAGCTCTTCCACTAACCTTCTTCTCGAATGGTGCGTGATGTCGGAGCCGTAGAACCTCTCCAAAGCCCCTAGCCAATACCTCTCAAAACCCCGCCACCATCCTCTCTCAAGTTGGGGAAAAGATAGAGAAAAAGTATACTCGAAAATCGAGAGCTGAAATCGGCTTTGAAAAGGGCTAGAATCGGGAATCCATACGCCCGTGTGGGTGCCCCTGTGGATTTTTCACACGGTCGTGTGGAATTTCCACACGCCCATGTGGATTCTCTATTTTCCTATTTTCTTGGGCTGGGTCAGAAATAGTGGTTGCTACGGTATTTTTCGCTACAAGATTTTCTACAATACCCCGCTACAGCATCAGCCCCGAAACACTCCCTCGAATCCATACTTTCATCGAGGTAACGCAAACAGGCACACATTTACGTCGTGGATCGCCTTGCTTCTTTAATAACAGACATGTTGGTGGAGATCTTGTTCTATATGCACAAGTCCGGATGCTTGAATGTGACTGCCCTTGTGACCTTCCAAATAGTTGTGCTAACTCAGTACGAGAAAGTTGGCACACATTCCTGCATCTGGAACCTAACCTATGTCTTCGCGTTTGAACCTTAGCAAGATTTCCTCCAAATTAGTACATTACAACCCACATTGGCTTTTTTTTCTCATAATCGGCCTCACAACCCTACCTGCATGAAAGTAACATAAATACACCCATATTAGCGTTTAAACCCGAGAAAAGTAATGCTCAACACAAGGAAAAAACACTTCGTATTCTTATCGCACAAGCACTTATCAAACTCCCCCACACTTAAGCTTTTGCTTGTCCTCAAGCAAAATTAAAACATTATGTGCATGGATAATGGAAATATTGGAAGTGCTTGGCCTTAGGTTCACCAAAGCATACAAAGAGGGTATTCTACAAGTAAGGGAAATTTCCACACTAAATACGAAAAATCAATGCTTTGGCTAAAAACTTGAATAAAAAAGGACAACAAACCCAAAATCGTGTAAGTGTATGAACTCACTCAAAACAACCCAAAGTATACTCCTCACTGTTCTAAGTACAAGGGACTTATTTATCTACAAAAAGTAACAAAAATTTCAAAAATGGTAGTAGCTTCACACATCCTCTAAGGTAGCCCTTTCCAAAGCAGCCGCTAAGATGGCTTCACACTTTCAAAGTGGTAGCTCTTTCTACCTGAATGGTAGCTTTCTTTCATCCTATGAGATAGCTCTTTCTCTCATTAGGGCATAACTAGTATCTGACGTATGAGAGTAGCTTCATACTTCATAGGTGGTAGCTCTTTCCGCCCAACAAGCACAAATAAACAATATAACTATTTTGTTCCTTCTTTTCATTTTTTTTCTTTTTTTGTCAGAATTAACACAAGAAACAACTATAACTAGTCCCTTATACATCAAATATGAGTTTCCAAAAGAGTTCAAAGAGTGAGTTGTGCAACAAGTGTCAATCGGGCAAAAATTCCTAGAAATTCGAGCAAAAACTAGAGCATGAAAACATTTAATGTTAAAAAATCTCCTAAACTCAAGAATACAATCAATGCAACTAAGGTGAACCGCCATTGGCTATGTGGGCATGTATATCAATCAAAACTACTATAAAAGAGATGTGTGCACTATTAAACTTCCCCCCACACTTAAGTTATACATTGTCCCCAATGTACACATGCAAGCTCATTCATAATATAAATCAATTAAATTCAGATGCGGGAGAAGCAATCAAAACAATACTCCCCTGACTCCTAGTGTTGCATTTGATAGAGCTAAGTCCTTGGGAGTGTTGTTCCAACGGGTTGTGAAGCTCACACCGCCAAGTGCCAAAACACCTTGGCCGTGCCCATGACAAAGTCTCAATTCCCATGATGACAAGACCATCTGCACGCATACATGAGGGGGTTTAGTGAAGCTCAATAAAAACAAACATAACTCGAGTATATAAAAGATAAGACAATGAATACAACTTGAGATACAAAATGAAAATAAACTCAGAAGGAAAGTCTTTTCTGAGTATACAAGTCCAAAATAAAATGCGGAAGTAAAAGACGAGGAAAATAAAATCAAGTGTCGATGTCGTGCTCTGGCTCCTCTGCTGGTGCTGGTGCTGGTGCTGGTGATGAAGTACATGGTGGGTCAACAGGTACTAGAATAGGGGATTGAGGTACAGGAGATGCCGGGGGAATTCTCGGCTGCAGGACAAATGACGAGCCGATGTCTCGCTCTAAGATCTGCTGTAATATGTCGAAAACGTGACATGGACTCTGTATATTGTGAGGCATGTGCAACCCTAATATCGACAATCTATGCTCAGGCCTCTACTACCTCTGTCCGTATCATCCCCACAGTGCTCTCGAGCCTCTCAAAGCGATCCTGGGCTCCAGATGGTGAAAATATGTAGACGGGGGGGTGGGTCCTCTGTTACCAGAGGTGCCTCAGTTTCCATGGGTGCTGACTAAGGCTCGGGGGCAGGCTGGAAAGCCTCGGCATCATCACTCTCCTCCTCGGCTATCTCTGGGGCCGGTAGAACCAGAGCATAAACCCCCGTCCGAACCCTACGAACCATGCCCATCAATATCATCAATTCCAGGCTCAAGGGTGCAGGTATACTTGTCTTCTCAGCCCCGCGAATCGTGCCAAAAGAGACCCATACCCAGAGCTAATCCCGTAATGTATAAACCCAAGAAGATCGCTCCCAATCTGGCATACTGGCCCTGATGTCGAATGTACTCAGCGACGATGTGCCCTAGATGGATCGGTATGCGCTGCATCATTGAATACAAGTACCGAAGCTCCTGTCGGCTCAGAACGCCAGTGCTATCACCACGACCATTCACTGACCTGCTCATGATGCCATGCAAATATCTGTACGCAGGTCGGGAAAGGCACGTGGCCTTGGACATCCTCGGCTCGTACTGGTCCTGACCATACAATGCCCTGTAAGCTCTCTGCGGCGTCAAAGCTCCAGGATAATTAGTAAATAACTGAGAATACTCCTCAGTATCTGTGAATGCCTCCTTATATAAGCCAAGCCAGACTTAAAACTGCGTGATACTCATGCTCTGGTGATGTCTAAGTGCTCTGAACTGAATGGCATCGAGGCTGTCGAATCTCGAATAAGATCTGTCGAATTTGAATGACGACAAGACCTCCATTATAAGCTCACGGATGGCTGGTTCTCTAATCGACAACAACTACCTCCAACCACTCACCGACACGAGATCCTCAACCTCATCGGCGAACTTGTCTCCCTGCTGTAAATCTCTCATTATGCTCGTGTCTAAGAATTGAGTCTGTCCGAACCAAAGTCTTGACAAACGCTCGAAACGGGCCCGATGCTAGGGTATAGCAAATCTCATATCCTCGGACTCAGGAGATGACTCACGTGGCTGCTTATCAGCTTGCTTCTTTGACCTGGGTGCCATAATCTGCAAAATTTGAAAGAAAATCGATAAAACAAGTCAATTAAGCAATGCTGCAGAAATCGAAACGGTTGTGTGAAATTTCCGCACGCCCGTGTGATCCACGGGGTGTGAAAAGGGCACGACCACGCCTCAAAAATAAAAAATACACCGTTAAATCGCTTTTAACTTCATTCTAAACATGCATACTCATTCTAATTATAGAAACGAAGCATTATTTACCAGTTTCATCGATTAAAATCAAGAATTTGTGAAGAGAACAAAAGATAGGGCTTACCGACGAGTTGAAGTGGAAAACCTTGAAGCGGCCTGAAAACCACGCAAAACTCCCTCCAAATACGGCAGTGTGAAGTCAGGAAGAATTGTGAGGGTGCTCTCAGGCGAAGAGGGAGTGTGGGAATGAGAAGAAACGAAGATCCTTTAAATGGACTCGCGCCTTTTGGAATTCTGTACATCCGCACGGGCGTGCGAAAATTACCCACGCCCGTGTGTCTCCACAAGAAAGCCTCACAGGGCCAGATGCATGCCCCTGTGGGATCTCGAGAAAACACCCACTGTCTCTGAATACTCTCGCACGGGCGTGTGGAAAATATCCACACCCGTGCGCCCGACCCACAGGGGCAGCCACACGCCCCTATGGCTGCTCTGGACATCCGAGAAAAATTGCTAAGTGTTCCGCACGCCCGTATGGAAATTCCGCACGGGCGTGGACATTTACAGGCCCAACTCACAGGGGTAAGCGGACGCCCCTGTGTCTTCTCGGGATGGAGAGAGCTCCTTTGTAGAGATTCGCACGGGCGTGCGGAAATTACCCACACCCGTGCGATTTTCAGAAGGTCGTCCACAGGGTCGAGTCCACGCCCCTGTGTGCTTTCGGGATAATCTGCCAATCTCTGTTGGAATTCACACGCCTGTGTGGAAATTACCCACGGGCGTGGGAGAATTGCATGGTCATTCACAGGGGAGAGTCCACGCCCCTGTGCCTTCTCTGGGTGAGCTCGCAATACAAAACCATGAGCGTGTGTTAATTCTACTCACCCGTGTGTTTTCTCTAGATGCCTTAGAAAACTCTGTATGCTCTGCAGAAAATTTCTAAACATGTTTACACACTCAGAGCCTGCCCAATATGCAATTTATACTAATGAAAAACATGAGAAATAGCTAAAACGACCAAAACTTCGCCAAATTCATATGAAAACAAATGATGAACTTGAAAACCAACAATAAAATCACAGCAGAAATGTATATAAAAATCAAGACACTAACACTTGGAAACATGATGAGTAAAGTCTCTTGAAGGTAGAGGGGGAATTATTAGGCTTGGGGCCACCTACCAATAGTTCTTCCAACTTCTACAGTTCATGCATGTCTCCAACAGCCTTAGAGCGTTTCCGGTGGCGTCTCCTAGCCCTCTTCATCTTCTTCAAGATTCCCCGGGCAGATGGTTCTTCTTCCGTCAAACCAAGCATCATTACTTCTTCATTATCCTCCTCTTGGTCGAATAGACCCTCATACATATCTGGATTGAACATTTCCTGCATGTATTCATCAACAATCTCATTAGTAGTGTCTAGAAAATACAAAGTATCATTGAAATCAAGAGAATGCCGCATGGCTTCAGCAAGGCGGTATGTGAGCTTGTTATCTCCAACTCTCAAAGTTAGCTCTCCGCCGTCCATGTCAATCAATTCCTTGGTAGTCCGCAAGAATGGCCTCCCAAGTATCAAGGGTACATCCACATCCTTATCGACGTATAGCACCACAAAGTCTATAGGAAATATATACTTGTCCACTTTGACAAGCATGTCTTCGATGATACCCCTCGGATGTCTCACCGTTCGATCCGCCAATTGCAAGGTCATCCGAGTGGGTCTAGGCTCACCCAAGCCTAACCTTTGAAAGAAGGTGTATGGCATGACGTTGATACTGGCCCCTGAGTGCGCCAATACCATTTCTTCAACTAGATTGCCAATATTACAAGGAATGATGAAGCTTCCCGGGTCTTTCTTCTTGTTCGGCATGTTCTTTTGCAATACCGCCGAGCAAGATGCATCTAAAATCACTGAAGCACTCTTCTATAACTTCCTCTTGTTGGTCAACAAGTCTTTCAAGAATTTTACATACTTAGACATTTGGACCAATGCCTCAACAAAAGGAATATTGATGTGGAGTTGACAAGGTCCCCTTGCGTATATCCCGCAAGTGCACGGGTTTATTGAAGTAATAATCCCGGGTGAGCGGGTATCGAATCCACAGGGAGTAGGGAGTAAAGACACTTAATTAGATTCTTAGCTATGTGGAATATCAACAATGATAAGTGTGACAATGATTCAATTCTCAACAATTAAAAGCAACAAGTAAGAGAGCAAAAGTAAGGAGGAGGTAGGGCAATCGATAAAGATGGGGTACTCGGATGATGCTTCACCTAGGATAATCGCTTCAAGTGCAAGAACTCTCTATTATGCTTCCTAATCAATGCAATGGTGAGTCATGGAAATCCTTACATACATAGTCACAAATCTAAGGTCAACTATGCCTAACTCTATTCATGTCCCGGAGGAGAGATTAAATAACCTCTCAACCTCGCACTCGAATAAAGTTGCAATGAGCTCTAGGGATTCCGGTGATAAATCTCTTCCTAATTATAAAACCTAACCCTTTGGTCCAGGCGGAAGGTCCCCTAACCACAATTAAGCCCTAGATACTAAGATCCCTCAACGCTTCACTCCGTTGCAGCGCAACTAAGCCCCAGCGGAGATTCATCCCTTAGACCATTCACTCTATTATGGCCACAAAGAACTCGAGGAACGGAGGTAGAATCTATTACGCCGGAGGGAAAAAGGGGACGCTCCATGTACCTCTCGACTCACCCTCTCAACCCTCTCCAACCTAGCTTTTGTCTAACGCTCGTGGTGTGTCACTCACTCACAAGGTTACCAACAAGAACTCTCAACCCTAGTGTCACTCTAGGGGAAATGTTCATACCATCAAGCATTCAAGGTTGGAACTGACAATAAACATCAATTTATTGAAAGCATAATAAAGAAGTTCAAAGAAACGAATACATCCTAGGGTTCACAATCACCCAAGTACCCACTAGGGGTTTAGCTCTCCATGGAGCTAAGTACAATCAAAGAAATCGAATGTAAAAGTAATGAATCCATAAAGAAACCCCCTCGATGGTCGTGTCGATGGTCTTGTGGAGAGTCCCCTACTGGTCGCAAGAGATCCTTTGTCCGGCCTAGGATACACCTCGCCGGATCGATGCCGATGAAAGCTCTCCTAATAACCTTCTTCCAAATGGCGCGCAATGTCGGAGCAGTAAAACGTCTCCAAAAACCTAGCCAATAACCCTCAAAACCCTAGCCGAAGCCCTCTCGCAAGTTGGGGAAAAGATGGAGAAAAGAATACCAAAATCGGGGCTGAATCGGCTTTAAATAGGCCTGGAATCGGGCGACTCCAAGGGCGTGTACGGTACACGCACCCGTGCGCAATTTCCACACGGCCGTGGATATTTCCACGCCCTGTGGATTCTCTGCTTCTCCGATTTCTGCCGGCTATGAACAATGATGCTACAGCATGCTGCTACAGTGCTTTCGCTACAGCTCTTCGACCCTAAATAACTTCCCAATTCCATATTTTCATCGGGGTAACGCAAACGGGCACACGCTTTACGTCGTAAATCACTTGCTTCTTCAATGATATACATGTTGGTGGAGCTCTCGCTCTTATGTGCATAAATCGGAATGCTCGAGTGTGATCGCCTTTTGTGCCCCTCCAAAATGGATGTGCTCACTTGAATGCTAGGAGGTTGGCACACACTCTAGCATCTCACATCCCGACCTATGTCTTTCGCGTTTGAACCTTAGCGAGATTTCCTCCAAAAATAGGTGCATTATGATCCACATTGGCCTATTTCCTTAATACTCGGCCTCACAACCCTACCCGCATAAAAAGTAACATAAAAACACACATATTAGTGTAAAAACCCCGAGAAAAGTAATGCTCAACATAAGGAATGAACACTTCGCATTCATATCGCACAAGCACTTATCAGGAGTTGTTTGAACAAACTCAGGAACTTCTTGTACTGTTCATCCCCTTGGTCATTCTTCAATCTAGAGGGATAAGGGATTCTTGGCTTCAAAGGTGGGTGTGCCACCTCCTTCTTTTTGCTTGATCTCTTCTCAACCTCTATAACCTCGGGTGCGTGTTCATTGGGCTTCTCACTCGGGAGCTTACTGACAAGGTCCCCTTGCGTATATCCCGCAAGTGCACGGGTTTGTCGAAGTAATAATCCCGGATGAGTGGGTATCGTATGCACAGGGAGTAGGGAATAAAAACACTTAATTCACTTCTTAGCTATGTGAAAGATGAATAGTGATATGTGTGATAATGATTCAATTCTCAAAAGTGAAAACAACAAGTAAGAGAACACAAGTAAAGGAGAAGGTAAGGCAATCGATAAAGATGGGGTACCCGAATATTGCTCCGCCTAGGACAATCATTTCAAGTGCAAAGAACCCTCTATTATGCTTCCTAATCAATGCAAGTGAGTCGTGGAAAATCCTTAATTACATAGTCCCAAATCTAAGGTCAACTATGCCTAACTCTATACATGTCCCGGAGGAGAGATTGAATAACCTCTCAACCTCGCACTTTCGCATAGAATTGCAATAAGTTGTAGGGATTTCAAGTGATAAATCTCTTCCTAATTGTAGGCCTAACCCTTTAGTCCAGGTGGAAGGTCCCTAACAACAATTAAGTCCTAGATACTAAGATCACTTCTGCGTTTCACTCCGTTGCACCCGCAACTAAGCCCTAGCGGAAGGTCATCCCTTAGACCATTCACTCCATTGTAACTGCAAAGAACTCAAGGAACGGAGGTAGAATCTAACACATCGGAGGGGAAAAGGGACGCTCCCTGCACCTCTTGACTCACCCTCTCAACCCTCTCCAACCTAGCTTTTGTCTAACACTCGTGGTGTGTCACTCACTCACAAGGTTACCAACAAGAACTCTCAACCCTAGTGTCACTCTAGGAGAGTATTCACACAATCAAGCATTCAAAGTTGGAACTCACAATAAACATCAATTAATTGAAAGCATAATAAAGAGATTCAAAGAAATGAATACATCCAAGGGTTCACAAATACGAAAGTACCAACTAGGGGTTTAGCTCTCCATGGAGATAAGTACAACCAAAGAAATAGAATGTAAAAGCATTAAATCTATAGAAAACCCCCTCGATAGTCTTGTTGATGGTTTTGTTGAAAGTCCTCTACTCGTCGTCCAAAGATCCCCTTGTCCGGTATAGGATACGCCTTGACGGAAGCTCCCCTACCAACCTTCTTCCAAAGAGATGACGATGTCGGAACCGTAGAACTTCTTCAAAACCCTAGCCAATACCTCTCAAAACCCTAGCCGAAACCCTCTCTCAAGTCGCGGAAAAAATGGAGAAAACAATGCTGAAATCGGGGCTGAATCGGCTTTAAATAGGGCTAGAATCGGGGATCCACACGTCTCTGTGGATGCCCTGTAGACGCCCTGTGGATTTTTCACACGGGCGTGTGGATTCTCTGTTCTGCAGTTTTCTCGGCCGGCTGTGAACAGTGCTGCTACAGTATCCGGCCTGAAATACTTCCTGAATCCATACTTTCATCGAGGTAACGCAAACGGGCACACGTTCACGTCGTGGATCGCTTTGCTTCTTCAATGATGGAAAAGTTGGTGGAGATCTTGTTCTATATGCATAAGTTGGAATGCTTGAGTATGCCTGCCCTTGTGCTCCTCCAAATGGTTGTGCTAATTAAAATATGAGGAGGTTGGTACACACTCTAGCATCTCACAACCGACCTATGTCTTCGCATTTGAACCTTAGCAAGATTTCCTCCAAAATTGTTGCATTATGATCCACATTGGCTTCTTTCCTTCATAATCGGCCTCACAACCCTACCTGCATAAAAGTAACATAAAAACACACATATTAGTGTAAAAACCTGAGAAAGGTAATGCTTAACATAAGGAAATAATGCTTCGCATTCATATCGCAAAGCACTTATCACTTACCCTCAACCTCACGATGACTTCTCAAAGTGATCGCCTTCACATGCTCTCTAAGGTTGGTCTCGGTGTTACTCGGCAAGCTTCCTTGTGGCCTTTCCGATAAAGACTTCGCAATCTGCCCTACTTGATTTTCAAGATTATGCAAAGAGGCGGTGTGGTTGCGAAGTGTAGTCTCAACTGATTGGAACCTTGTATCAGATGATTGCACAAACCTAGTTAAGGCCTTCTCCAAATCGTTCATTCAGGTCTCCAAACATGAAACTCTGTTTTCCATGTTTAGGGCTTGATGTTGTTGTTGGAAACCTGGTGGCCCTATGTCTTTTTGTGGACCTTGGTTACTCCACGAGAAATTGGGATGACTCTTCCAACCCGGATTGTAGGTATTGCTATATGGGTTTTCTTGATTCCTCATGCCATTACACACAAAATCGACGTTCTCAATCGAAGATGCATCACCAATAGATATCGGGCAATCGGAGAGAGCATGTCCTCCACCACACCCGGTGCAAGTAATCACGGCCGCCACTCTATTTGAAGTTAGAAGATCTATCTTCTTACTCAATGATTCCACTTGAACCGCCAACGAAGTTACTACATCTATCTCATGGAGACCAGCCACCTTTTTCTTCTCCCTAGCATTCCATTGGTAGCTGTTTAACCCCATTTCTTCAATTAATTGTTGTTCCTCACCGGGGGTCTTGCTACCTAAGGTACCTCCTATGCCGCATCCAAGAGTTACCTTGTACTCGGATTCAGACCGTTGTAAAAGGTCTAAACAATCATCCACTCTGGGAATCCGTGTTGCGAGCACTTTCTCAGGAGCTCCTTGAACCTTTTCCACGTCTCAAATAGAGACTCCAATTCCAATTGTACAAAGGATGAGATCTCATTCCTAAGCTTTGCAGATTTTTGGGGAGGGAAATAACGGCCAAGAAAAGCTTCTACCATCTCCTCCCATGTTGTAATTGATGCTCTAGGTAATAAGTGTAGCCACTACTTCGCTCTCCCTTTCAAAGAAAATGGGAAGGCTCTCAACTAGATGGCATCATCCGTTACCCTATTTATCTTCAGCATATCACACACCTCGAGAAAGTTCTCTATATGACTGTTTGGATCCTTATCGGCCAAACCATTGAACAGTGCGGATTGCTGCAACATGTGGATGAATGCCGGCTTCAGCTCTAAGTTCTGAGCTGTAATCGGGGGAAGCACAATGCTCGATTGTGTCCCCAATACTGAAGGTCTCGCATAATCGGATAATGTTCATCTACTGCTTATTCTGTCCTGCCATGTTTTCAGATTCTTCTACTTCCAAATCAGCTAGATTAGACTGTTCTTACACAGGTTCTTTCCCTTTTCTTCTAAGTGTACGTTCGAGCTTGGGATCTCCTTCGATCAGTATTGAAGGGTTCCCTCAGGTCATAACCTGGAGCTTCACCAAAAGAAAGAAAATAAAATCAAAACGATGATAGAAAAGAATATATGAAATAGAATGAATGAATAACTAAACAAAGTGCAAAGTATCTCTAAACGCCTACTGCCCGGCAACGGCGCCAAAAACTTGACACTTCCGTATATGCATGTAAACCGTAAATGCACGGGTGTCGAAGTAATAATCCTAGATGAGTGGGTATCGTATCCATAGAGAGTAGGGAATAAAGACACTTAAGTTGTTTCTTAACTAATGTGGAAGATGAATAGTGATAAGTGTGACAAAATAAGAAATAACAAAAATAAAAGCAATAAGATAGAGAGCACAAGTAAAGGAGAAGTTAAGGTAATCAACAAAGATGGGGTACCCGGATATTGATCCGCCTAGGACAATCGTTTCAAGTGCAAGAACCCTCTATTATACTTCCTAATTGATGCAACAATGAGTCGTGGAAATCCTTAATTACATGATCCCAAATCTAAGGTCAACTATGTCTAACTCTATACATGTCCCGGAGGAGAGATTGAATAACCTCTCAACCTCGCACTCGCATAGAATTGCAATGACCTCTAGGGATTCCAAGTGAAAAACCCTATTCCTATGTATAGACCAAACCCTTTGGTCCAGGTGGAAGATCCCTAGACACAATTAACCCATACGTGCTAAATCACTTCAGCGCTTCACTCTGTTGCACTCGCAACTAAGCCCCAGCGGAAGGTCATCTCTTAGCCATTTACTTTACTATGGCCGCAAAGAACTCTTGGAATGTGGAGGTAGGATAGATCACACCGGAGAGGAAAGGTGACGCTCCGCTACCTCTTGACTCATCCTCTCAACCCTCTCCAATCTAACTTTGTCTAACTCTCATGGTGTGTCACTCACTCACTCACAAGAGTTACCAACAAGAACTCTCAACCCTAGTGTCACTCTAGGGGAGTATTCATACAATCAAGCATAAAAGATTGGAACTCACAATAAACATCAAGTAATTGAAAGCATAATAAAGAGATTCAATGAAACGAATACATCCTAGGGTTCACAAATACCCAAGTACGCACTAGGGGTTTAGCTCTCCATAGAGCTAGATACAATCAATGAAATCGAATGTAAAAACAAAGAATCCATAGTAAAACCCCCTCATTAGTCGTGGTGATGGTCTTATGGAGAGTCCTTTACTCGTCGCAAGGGTCCATTTGTCTGGCCTAGGATACACCTCGCCTGATCGGTGCCTATGAAAGCTCTCCCACTAACCTTCTTTTGAACGGTGTGTGATGTCGGAGCCGTAGAACCTCTCCAAAGCCCTAGCCAATACCTCTCAAAACCCTAGCCACCGTTCTCTCTCAAGTTGGGGAAAAGATGGAGAAAAGAATACTAAAATCGGCTTTTAAAGGGCTGGAATCGGGAATCCACACGCCCGTGTGGGCGCCCCTGTGGATTTTTCACACGGGCATGTGGATTCTCTGTTTTCCTGTTTTCTTGGCCGGCAGTAAACAGTGATGCTACGCTATTTTTGCTATAGTGTTTTCTACAATACCCTGCTACAGAACCGGCCTGAAACACTCTTGAATCCATACTTTCATTGAGGTAACGCAAACGGGCACACATTTACGTCGTGGATCGCCTTGCTTCTTTAATAATGGACATGTTGGTGGAGATCTTGTTCTATATGTACAAGTCAAAATGCTTGAATGTGATTGCCGTTGTGCCTCTCCAAATAGTTGTGCTAACTCGATTACGAGGAGGTTGGCACACATTCTTGCATCTGGAACCCGACCTATGTCTTCGCGTTTGAACCTTAGCAAGATTTCCTCCAAATTAGTACATTACGACCCACATTAGCTTCTTTCTCTCATAATCGGCCTCACAATCCTACCTGCATGAAAGTAACATAAATTCACCGATATTAGCGTTAAAACCCGAGAAAATTAATGCTTAACACAAGAAAAGAACACTTCGTATTCTTATCGCACGAGCACTTATCAAATACTGAAGCAAATCTTCTAGAGCACCTTAAGGCTATCACTCTTAGGAGTTGTAGATAAGTGGAAATGAGGAAAGAGACGTTAATGGAAAAGGAAAAGGGAGAGATAATTGAAGTTGTTTAAGAACTACCAAAAGAGGAAAGATTTACTCCAACATTAGAGAAGAATGTACCATAACTGGTGAAGGAGTATGTTCCACGACTTCCATATCCCTCTAGACTAAAGAGTGATCACATCGATGAGCAATCCAAGAGATTCTTTGATTTTCTCAAGATGTTACACATCAACGTACCATTTGTAGAAGCCCTCTCCAAAATGTTGAAGTATGCTAAGTTCCTCAAGGACCTAGTAATGAACAAGCAGAAATTTGAGGAGGTTTCTATAGTCACGTTGAGTGAGGGAAGCTTAGTCCTTTTACAGAATCGAATGCCAGAAGATGAAGGATCCAGGGTGTTTCACAATTCCTTATAACATTGGTGAATTGGTTAATGAGAAAGCCCTAATGGACCTAAGAGCTAGTATTGATATTATGCTTTTCACCATGTTAAGGAAACTAGGGCTTAGTGACCTCAAGCCTACTAGGATGACTCTACAATTATCATATAGCTTAATTAGGCATCTTAGAGGTATTATTGAAGATGCCTTGGTAAAAGTTGAAAAATTTATCTTCTGATTGATTTTGTTATTTTAGATTTTAAGGAGGATATTGATGTGCCCCTAATCTTAGGTAGGCCATTTCTATCCATCTCCCAATTCTACCCATCTCCCAAGCCCTTATTGATGTTAGCAATGGTAGAATCACTATTAGGATTAGGGATGGGTAAGTCATTTTTGCTTTATTTGATACTATGAAACATTTTCTTGCTTCAGATGATACTTGCTATTTTATGGATACTACTATTTCCATTGTTGACCATTTTGTGCAGGACATGCTGCACAAGGAGCGTTTCAAGTAGTCATTGGATGTCCCTCAAGATGAGGACACACTTCCCTTACTTCCAACAACTAAAGTTGAGGAATGAACATGGAAAAAGCATTGGAAGATGGTCACTCAACACAAGAAGATAAGGATAAACCTTTGCTCAAGGAGATAACGCATGAGTTAGTCCATGTGATTGGTAAGCTCCTGATTGTCTCTGACTTTATACTTGAGCACTATTTTGGAAACACTCACATTGGGGTGAGGAGCATTCCTATTTGGAACCTCTTTGACATGTCACACTAGGTACCTCAAGCTAGTAACATAAAACAAGCACTTATTGAAAGGTAACCCATGCATTTTCCATATTTTTCTTGTATTTTTTCCTTTCTAGTTGTTACTTGTTTGTTTTCTTGTGTTAGCAATAAAGTACTTGGCTTCTCACTCTTTTTCATGAGTTGGTTGGTTGTTTATAATGCTTAACACTCATTTTCATGCTTTCTAGATCACATTTTGTATTTAGGCATACTTGTTAGAACATGGGAAACTTTGCTTAATTTTCATAACTCCTTAAGGGCTACTTACTCCCATAAGCCTGACCATCATGCCTCAACAGAGAAGTTTATGGGGGTATTAAAACCCGTAAACACCCTACAAGGGGACTCTATAGAGCTTTATGAGTGCACTTACTGTTCATAAGTCATGAAGAGCACAGTTGAGAGATATCTTACGTTGTGACTTACGCTCATAAGATAAGTCATAAGGGTTATTTATAGAACATTACCAGTAGACCGAATGACCCTTACGACCCATAAACTCTATGGGGAATTCAATTAGATTCCTTGCAGGCCAACTTATGACTATAAGGTAACATTAAGGGCAATTCAGAGAGGCTTATAGCCCACATCACTGTGTCCTTTACATCTTGTAGCCCAATGCTTATGACCTAGGTTCCTTACAGGTGCCTTGCGCTCATAAGACCGATCGTAAGAGCAATTTTGAGAACTTCACGGGCTATATTGTAAAGTTCTTACAGCCGTAACCCAGGTTGTAAAAGAGATGAAACCCTTATGGAGGTAATCTTACAGCCATAAACTTCTTGTAAAGAGTAAATAGAGAGTCTTACAGCCACATCTTATGCCCGTAAGCAGCCAAGTTGTAAAGGTGACCTTTGAGCTTCATTTTGAATTATTTATTGCTGAACTTTGGTCACCGATGCTTCTATCTTCTCCCATTTAATTCCCCTTATTCTTCTTATTCACTTTTGAGTGAATTAACATGGAGTTAATTGCATTTTATCACCTTTCACTGAGCCGGTTTTCCAATTTCATCTTCTTGCTTGAAAGTATAATCATTTTATTGATTTTTGTGGTGAATGGTTGTTTAAACAGATTGATATGCTTGCATGAATGTTTGGGAGGGCATAGTTGTTAGTTTAAATGTAAAATTTCTAAATTTTTGAGCTTTAATGTAATGGAGGGGTCCTTACAGCCTACGCTTGAGGCTTATGACCGTAAGGCTTATTACTAAGGCTAGTTTCCTCGAGGCTTATAGCCGTAACACATGCTAAAAGTAGGCTAAAAGCATTCCTATTTTAAGAAAATTTTGTATTTTTAGACTAAAATTTCATATTCTTTTCTTCGTAGGATGACTAGGGCCAAGAAGACTAAAGTTACACCCGCCAAGAGAAGGATAACCAAGGTTTTGACCTCTGGTCTAGAGGCCGCAGGCACATTTACGCCCACAGTGTTCTTGGCACCCACTTTTTCCATCTCACAATTTTGAGAGATGTTTGCCCTCTTGAGGACGAAAAGGTTTAACCAGTCTGACATGGTGGACTAGCAATTTCTCTCTCAGCTGGGGCTGTAGGAGGATATGAGGGAGATGATGCAGACTGGTGGATGGAGCTAGTTATTCTTATTCAAGCAGTAGACCTTCGGAGACACTAGCCTTGAGTTCTTGAGCATCTTTGACTTTGATCGAGGGTTGGTGGGGTTTGACTAAGCAGGTGCCATCTAATTTTCATTTTTTTGGTGAGCAGCAGAGCTAGAGCTACACCAAATTCTCACTAATGATGGGGCTCCACTACACTGACTTTACCACTGCCCCACAGTACGAGAAGTTGTTGACCGAGTTCCTATTGGGCATCACGGTAGTTAGAGTTTGGCTCCACTTGAACAGAGTCGAAGCTATGAGTCAGGCATCACAAAGGCCTCATTTCTCACTGGCTCGGCCCTTAGGTATATTCACACGATCATGACCCATTCTTTTAAAGGGAGGGACAACGGTGCGGTAGTGGTGGGGCGACAAGAGCTACTATTTTTATATAGCTTGATTGAGCATCACCCATCCACCTAGGATATATGCTGTAGACTTTATTACACACTAGGTTAGGCATGTACGCCTAGGTGCAATCTTCGCCAATCTCGACATTACCAGGTTAATCAGAGGGATGGGGCTCACAAAATCAGCTTTATAGTAAGAGACTGTGGGCAGCATGTGGTATGGACACACTACGGCTGATGGGGATGGTCGTGCGAGTTTGTTTATTTTTGAGTACCACCAAGCTGACACATGCGAGTTTGTTTCTTTTTGAGATTTATTTTATTAGTTTTCATTATATTCTTTGGTTATTTGTCCAATTGAAATACACAACTTCTCTATTGTAGCAACTTAGACCTTTTATGACTTTGTATAGTTTATCATTCATTATACTTCAAGTATATAATTGTTGAAAAGTTTTGCAAATTTGACAGAATTTGTTTTAAAAATAGAAATGTTGGAGGTGGAAAGAGCTATCCCTATTTGATGTGTGGATCTACTCTCGATAAGTTGGATATATTTTTTCATAAGTGAGAAAACTACCTCTTTAGGAGAGTGAAGGCTACTATCCTTTAGGAAAAGATGTGGAAAGACCTACCACTCTTATGTGTGAAAGACAGTTTATGGGGTCAGATGAGAAAAGGCTACTTTAGGAATTGTGTGAAGCTATGACCTTGGAAAGAAGAAGTTTTTTGTGAATTTTTGCTATTAAAGCCTTGTAGGTCAAAAGTGGTGAAGTAGAGAGTTGTTAGACAGACACAATCAATAACCATGAATAAAGTTTGAACTATTTTTGGAACTTGAAATTTGTAGCATTCTTGTTTTGTTCTCATTTGATTACTTTTGGAACCCCACAATTTTTGTATCACTCGAGGTCATGCACTTATCCCTCTTGGCTTGAATTTTTTTTTTTTTTTGCTTGAGGACAAGCAAAAGTTTAAGTGTGAGAGAATTTGATGAGTGTACAATTATACATCATTTAATATAATTTTGTAAACTCATTAAGTGTGTATTAGAGTAATATTAAAAAATTCGATCTTAAACATGGTGTATTTTATATTCTCAAGCTTTAGACAGTGCTTAAGGATGAGAGAGAGAGAGAGAGAGAGAGAGAGCTAAAAGAAGCAATCTAGTGTTAAAAAAATGAAGATGGAGCTCTCTCATCATCAATTAGTGAAGAACATACTAGACAGACTCACTTACGGGCACCTTATGGCTGTAAGCATCTTCAATAGAACCTTGTGGGCATGCTTATACCCATAAGGAGGAGCATAAGGTCAAATAGAGGGACTTACAGGTAGGGCTTACACCTGTAAGTCAGACCGTAAGGGTTGTGTAGAGAAGTTTATGAGGAGAACATATGTTAGTGAGGGTGGTCGCTAGGACTATCTAGAGAAGCTTATAGTCTAGTGTTTACGGCCGCAAGCTTAACCATAACACCAAACAAAGGACCTTATTGATGGGACTTATGGGTATAACAGATCTTGTAAGGCTCACAACCCATCTTCTCAAACTCCTTACGACCATGTTCTTACACTTGTAAGCATCCTTTAAGTGGCTAGATATAAATAAACCTGAATAGGGTTTTAAGGGGGATCTTTGGTTCTATTAGATAGCGAGGATTAGGAATAGGGTTTTTCATATATTCTTTGTTTCTTGTTAAACCTTGTGATTTGGATGATTGCTCTCCCTTAATGGGGAGCTAATTTTGTAGATGGTTGGGTGTAGATGAACTCTAGGGTTTGATTCATTTTGACATTGGTTGTGGATGTTTATGCTTTAATTGTTTCTTAGCAATCTGTATTATTTGAATACAATTGCGTGTTTTCAATTTCTTGAATGATAACGAGGCAAAAGCCCTAGTTTCATATATGATGTACTTTGTGATGAGTCATAAGGCCCACTTGGTATAGGTATGTTGTAATTGGATGGGATTATGAGTAAGCCTAGCAATGGGGTACTTTGGAGTTGAGAGTTCTCCTCCCACAATCCTCCTGAGTGTATTAGCAAGTAATTCCATGCTCTTTGCAATCATAGGTAATAGATTTTAGGAGAAATTGCATTTCTTTTCTATATGGCATTAGGGGCAATCGCTTTGTAAGAAGGATTGTCTACTTCTTGAATTCTTGTTAATCCACATTGAGATTTCATAGAGTGCAATGCAATCATGCGATGTCTGTATCAACACTATACTGGATTTGTTACTATTCACACTTATAAGGGGGGTTTGGTATATTTTAGGATTTATGTCAGTGCAAATAGGATTGCTAGATTTATACAACCTTTGTAATGGACTTAATAAAACCTTGATTGATTCCATGCCCAAGCATCCCATTTCCCTTTGATTCTTGATCAATTTTATTTTTTTTATTATCTTTCTTTTTAGTTTATTTGTACACGTCACAACTGTTGGTTAGCCTAGGTTTAAGAGTTTGGATTAGTACTAGTACTTTTGATTTTTCCTGTGGATCGATACCCTTCTCTTGTGCACACTTTTCTACTTGATCGGCTCGTATTCTTACATCCCCTATCAATTTTATTAATATATTTTGTACACTTTCATATATTTTTCAGTAGTACCGATATCTGTATACACACATTTTGCATTAACTTTATTTCAGGACATTGGAAGACCATTTGGAGTTTGGAAAAGTACTTTTGAGGTGTGTTGGAGGATAAATCATTTATGTTTGAAGCTTATTTGTGTCCCCAAACACGAGGCAAAAAATAAAAGAAGAAGCACCCACCTCAACCAAATTGCCCCCAACAAGGTTGTGTGGCCTGCATGCTGGTGACATAACCTTGGCTATGGGCCATGCAACCTTTTGTGATTGCACGGCACTTGCACGTGCCCAAGTGCACCCCAGTTGCCATTTTGAGCCACAATTTGAGTCCCAAGGGGGCTCCATGTAGCTACATTCTTCCGTTCAACTAAGAATTGAAGGAAGAAGAGTGTGGAATTAAAAACTGCATTAGAGGAGGTTTTTTGGAAATAATCTTGGCTGTCACGTGAGTCCACAAAGTCCTAACACCCAAACTCATTGGAGAAGGTCGATTTGAGCTAGAATCAAAGGAAGAAGAGTGTGGAACTCAAGGGGAGCATTAAAGAGCTCGATGGCACAGATCTAGAGAATTTCATCATCACCATTACTCTACTAATTAGGAGTTTACTATGCACTTTCATTGCCTTGCCTTGTTGGTAAGTGCTTTAAAACACATATTTTATACATCATTATACTACATTTAGCATGAGATTTTACATGCTTAGCACCAAACTAGTATAGAATTTCATTCTTTTGTTCACCATAGGGCATTTATTCCATCTTAGTGCTAAAGAAGTGAATATAGAAGTGTTTTAAAGCAAAATAGATCAACCTGCTAAATCATAGCACCATCATGACCATTACCTAGTCATGCTGGTGTGGAGTGACAACGCCCCTTGCGTATGTCCCGCAAGTGAACGGGATTTGTCGAAGTAATAAAATCCCAGGTGAGTGGATATCGTATCCACAAGGAGTAGGGAGTAAAAATACTTAAATTGTTTCTTAACTAAGCGAAGTACAAATAGTGATTTGTGTGACAAGATGTAATGAAAACAAAAGTAAAAGAGACAAGAGAGAGAGCACAAGTAAAGGAGAGGTAAGGAAAACGATATAAATGGGGTACTCAGATATTGATCCGCCTAGGACAATCGTTTCAAGTGCAAAAACCCTCTGTTATGCTTCCTAACTAATGCATTAATGAGTCGAGGAGATCCTTTAATACATGGTCCCAAATCTAAGGTCAACCATGGCTAACCCTATACATGTCCCGGAGGAGAAATTGAACAGTCTTTCAACCTCGCACTCGTATAGAATTGCAATGAGTTCTAAGGATTCCAAGTGATAAATCCTCTTCCTATATGTAGACCTAATCCTTTGGTCCAGGCGGAAAGTCCCTAGCCACAATTAAGCCCTAAATGCTAAAATCATTTCAACACTTCACTCCATTGCACTCGCAACTAAGCCCCAGCGGAAGGTCATCCCTTAGCCCATTCACTCTACTATGACCGCAAAAAACTTGAGCAATTGGAGGTAGAATAAATCACAACGGAGGGGAAAGGGGACGCTTCGCTACCTCTCGACTCTTCGCATCCATATCGCACATGCTATTAAGGCCGGATACTGTAGCAAAGCACTGAAGAAGCGTGGACGAAAATACTGTAGCAGCATTATTCACAGCCGGTCGAGAAAACAGGAGTTCAGAGGATCCACACGGGCGTGTGGAAATTATCCACGCCCATGTGGAAATTCCCCACGGGCGCGTGAAGCATCCACGCCCGTGTAGTCGCCCGATTTCGGCCCTATTTAAAAGCCAAATCAGCCCCAATTTTAGTATTCTTTTCTCCATCTTTCCACCAACTTGAGAAAGGGCTTCGGCTAGGGTTTCTAGGGGTATTGGCCAAGATTTTGGAGAGGTTCTACGGCTCCAACATCGTCATTCCTTAGGAAGAAGGTTGGTAGGGGAGCTTCCTTCGAGGCGTATCCTATACCGGACGAAGGAATCCTTGGATGATGAGTAGAGGACTTTCCACAAGACCATCGACATGACTATCGAGGGCGTTTCTTTATGGATTCATTGCTTTACATTCTATTTCTTTGATTGTACTTAGCTCCATGGAGAGCTAAACCCCTAGTGGGTACTCGGGTATTGTGAACCCTAGGATGTATTTGTTTCTTTAAACCTCTTTATTATGCTTTCAATAAATTGATGTTTGACAAGATCCCCTTGCTTATATCCCACAAGTGCACGGGCTTGTCGAAGTAATAATCCCGTGTGAGCGGGGTCGAATCCACAGGGAGTAGGGAGTGAAAATACTTAATTTGATTCTTAGCTATGTGGAATATCAATAGTGATAAGTGTGAAATTGATTCAATTCTCAACAATAAAAACAACAAGTGAAAGAGCAAAAGTAAGAAGAGGGTAAGGCAATCGATAAAGAATGGGGTACTCGGATAATGCTTCACCTAGGATGATCGCTTCAAGTGCAAGAACTCTCTATTATGCTTCCTAATCAATGCAATGGTGAGTCATGGAAATCCTTACATACATAGTCCCAAATCTAATGTCAACTATGCCTAACTCTATACATGTCCCGGAGGAGAAATCAAACAATCTCAACACCTCGCACTCGCATAGAGTTGCAATGAGCTCTAGGGATTCCAAGTGATAAATCTCTTCCTAATTATAGACCTAACCCTTTGGTCCAGGTGGAATGCCCCTAACCACAATTGAGCCCTAGATACTAAGATCACCTGAACGCTTCACTCCGTTGCACGCACAACTAAGCACCAGCGGAAGTTCATCCCTTAGACCATTCACTCTATTATGGCCGCAAAGAACTTGAGGAACGGAGGTAGAATCTATCATGCCGGAGGAGAAAGGGGACGCTCCTATACCTCTCCACTCACCCTCTCAACCCTCTCCTACCTAGCTTAGTCTAACGCTCGTGGTGTGTCACTCACTCACAAGGTTACCAACAAGAACTCTCAATCCTAGTGTCACTCTAGGGGAAATGTTCATACAATCAAGCATTCAAGGTTGGAACTCAAAATAAACATCAATTTATTGAAAGCATAATAAAGAAGTTCAATGAAACGAATACATCCTAGGGTTCACAATCATCCAAGTACCCACTAGGGGTTTAGCTCTCCATGGAGCTTAGTACAATCAAAGAAATCGAATGTAAAAAGCAATGAATCCATAAAGAAACCCCTCGATGGTCGTGTCGATGGTCTTGTGGAAAGTCCTCTACTAGTCAGTCCAAGGATTCCTTCATCCGGTATAGGATACGCCTCGATGGAAGCTCCCATACCAACCTTCTTCCTAATGGAATCATGATGTCAGAGCCATAGAACCACTCCAAAACCTTGGCCAATACCCTCGAAACCCCTAGCGAAGCTCTCTCACAAGTTGGGGAAAAGATGGAGAAAAAGAATACCAAAAATCGGGGCTGAATCGGCTTTAAATAGGGGCTGGAATCGGGCAACTCCATGGGCGTGGGACGATACACGCCCGTCGGGAATTTCCACACGCGTGGATATTTTCCACGCCCGTGTGGATTCTCTGCTTTCTCGATTTCTCGGCCGGTGTGAGCAGTGTTGTTACGATGAGTGCTACAATGCTCGCTACGGGTCTTTGACTCGATTAACTTCCCAATTCCATACTTTCATCGGGAGTAACGCAAACGGGCACACGTTCACGTCGTGAATCACTTGCTTCTTCAATGATGTATATGTTGGCGGGAATCTTGTTCTTATATGCATAAGTCGGAATACTCGAGCGTGACTGCCTTTGTGCCCCTCCAAATAGATGTGCTCACTCGAATGCGAGGAGGTTGACACACACTCTAGCATCTCACACCTGACCTATGTCTCCGCGTTTGAACCTTAACAAGATCTCCTCCAAATTAGTTGCATTATGATCCACATTGGCCCATTTCCTTCATACTCGGCCTCACAACCCTACCTGCGTAAAAGTAACATAAAAACACACATATTAATGTAGAAAACTGAGGAAAGTAATGCTTAACATAAGGAATGAACGCTTCGCATTCATATCGCACAAGCACTTATCAATGTTTATTGTGAGTTCCAATCTTGAATGCTTGATTGTATGAACATTTCCCCTAGAGTGGCACTAGGATTGAGAGTTCTTGTTGGTAACCTTGTGAGTGAGTGACACACCACGAGCGTTAGACTAAGCTAGGTTGGAGAGGGTTGAGAGGGTGAGTGGAGAGGTATAGGAGCGTCCCCTTTCTCCTCCGGCGTGATAGATTCTACCTCCGTTCCTCAAGTTCTTTGCGGCCATAATAGAGTGAATGGTCTAAGGGATGAACTTCCGCTGGGGCTTAGTTGTGCGTGCAACGGAGTGAAGCGTTCAGGTGATCTTAGTATCTAGGGCTCAATTGTGGTTAGGGGCATTCCACCTGGACCAAAGGGTTAGGTCTATAATTAGGAAGAGATTTATTACTTGGAATCCCTAGAGCTCATTGCAACTCTATGTGAGTGCGAGGTGTTGAGATTGTTCGATTTCTCCTCCGGGACATGTATAGAGTTAGGCATAGTTGACCTTAGATTTGGGACTATGTAATTAAATATTTCCATGACTCACCATTGCATTGATTAGGAAGCATAATAGAGGGTTCTTGCACTTGAAACAATTATCCTAGGCGGTGCATTATCCGGGTACCCCATCTTTATCGATTGCCTTACCCCCTTCTTTACTTTTACTCTCTTACTTGTTGCTTTTACTGTTGAGAATTGAATCATTATCACACACATCATCATTGATCTTTTACATAGCTAAGAATCAAATTAAGTATTTTTATTCCCTACTCCCTGTGGATTCGATACCCGCTCACCCAGGATTATTACTTCGACAAACCCGTGCACTTGCGGGATATACGCAAGGGGATCTTGTCAACATCCTGGGGTTCACAATCCAAGTACCCACTAGGGGGTTTAGTTCTCCATGGAGCTAATTACAATCAATGAAATCGAATGTAAAAACAATAAATCCATAGAAAACCCCCTCGATAGACGTGATGATGGCCTAGGATATACCTCGCCGAATTGGTGCTGACGAAAGCTCTCCCACTAACCTTCTTCAAAATGGAGCGCGATGTCAGACCCATAGAACCTCTTCCAATCCCTAGCCAATACCTCTCAAAACCCTAATCGCAGCCCTTTCTCAAGTTGGATAAAAGATGGAGAAAAGAAACCTGAAATCGTGGCTGAAATAGGCTTCTAAAGGTCTGGAATCAGGAATCCACATGCCCATGTGGATATTCCACAAGGGCTTGTGGAATTTCCACATGCCCGTGTGGCATCTCTGGGCAACTCCTTCGGCCGGCTGTGAATAGTAACTACTACAATAATTTAGTATAGTGTTGCTACAGTGCTGGCCCAAAACACTCCCGAAATCATACTTTCATTGAGGTAACATAAACGGGCACACGTTTATGTCGTAGATCGCTTTGCTTCTTCAATGAACGGCCGCCTTGGTGGAGATCTTGTTACACACGCACAAGCCAGAATACTTAGAATGTGACTGCCTTTGTGCCACTCTGAATCATTGTGCTAGCTTAAATACAAGGAGGTTGGCACACATTCTAGCATCTTGAACCCGACTTATGTCTTCGCGTTTGAACCTTCTCAAGATTTCCTCCAAATGGTTCACTCACGATCTACATTGGCTTCTTTCTATAAGATTCGGCTTCACAACCCTATATGCATGAAAGTAATATAAATACACACATATTAGTGTTAAAACCTGATAAAAGTAATGCTCATCATAAGGAAAGGACACTTCGCATTCTTATCACACAAGCACTTATCAAACTCCCCCGCACTTAAGCTTTTGCTTATCCTTAAGCAAAAATTAAAACATTGTATGCGTAGATGAAGGAAATATTGGAAGTTCTTGGCCTTAGGTTCACCAAAGCATGCAAAGAGAGCATTCTACAAGTAAGGGAAATTTCAACACTAAATACGATCAATGCTCTTGCTAAAAAAACTTGAATAAAAAAGGACAACAAACCCGAAATCGTGTAAGTGTGTGAACTCACTCAAGTCAACCCAAAGTATAATCCTCAAAGTTATACGTATAAGGGACTTATTTATCTACAAAATTTAACAAAAATTCAAAAAGGGTAGTAGCTTCACACATCCTCTAAGGTAGCCCTTTCCAAAGCGGCCGTTAAGGTGGCTTTTACACTTTCAAGGTGGTAGCTTACACACATCCCATGAGATAGCTCTTTCTCTCATTAGGGCATAACTAGTATCCAACTTATGAGAGTAGCTTCATACATCATAGGTGGTAGCTCTTTCAACCCAACAAGCACAACTAAACAACAAAACTACTTTGTTCTTTCTTTTCATTTTTCCATTTTTTCAGCAAAATAACATAAGAAACAAAACTAAAACTAGTCTCTTTAACATAAAACTTGAGTTTCAAAAGAGTTTAAAGAGTGAGTAGTACACAAGTGTCAATCGGGGAAAAATTCCTAAAAAGTCAAGCAAGAACTAGAGCATGAGAACATTCAATGTTAAAAATTCTCCTATACTCAAGAATAAAATCATTGCAACTAAGATGAACCGCCATTGGCTATGTGAGCATGTATAACAATCAAGACTAATATAAAAGATTTGTGCAATATGAAACTCCCCCCGCACACACACTTAAGTTGTACATTATCCCTAATGTACAGATGCAAACTTACTCATGATGTATATAAATCAAGAATAAATGCAGAAGCAATCAAAACAATACTACCCTGACTCCTAGTGTTGCATATGATGGAGCTAATTCATTGGGAGTGGTGTTCCAATGGATTGTAAAGCATACATGACCAAATGACGAAGCACCTTGGCCGTGTCTATGACAAGTTCTCAATTTCCATGATGGCAAGACCATCTGCATGCATACACGAGGGGGTTCAGTAAAGCTCAATAAAACAAAAATAGCTCGAGTAAATGAAAGATAGAGAAATGAAATACAACTCGAGATAGCAAAATGAAAAAAAACTCAGAAGGAAAGTTCTTTCTGAGTGTACAAGTCCAGAAGGAAATGCAAATAAAGAGATGAAAATAAAGTTAAGTATTAGTGTCGTGCTCTGTCTCAACTGCTGGATAGTCGAACGGCGCTGGTGGATCCAGTGAGGATGATGTAGGAGGTGCCTGAGAGGAGCGGGGTTGCAGCACAAATGGTGAGATAACGTCTCTCTGAAGGATCTGCTGTAGAACGTCAAAACAGGCTATGAACTCTATGAACTGTGTGGCCTGCGTCGCATAAACCTCTGCTCGTGCCTCAGCAATCTCGGTTCGTACCACCCCCACAACACTCTCGAGCCTCTCAAAACGATCATGGGCTCGAGATGGTGAAAATATGCATAATGGGGGTAGGTCCTCTGCCGCAGGAGGTGCGTCGGTCTCCATCGGCGTCGGCTGAGGCTCATGAGCAGGCTGAGAAGCCCTGGCGACGTCTTCCTCAACCTCAGCTATCTCCGGGGCAGGAATAATCAGAGTATATACTCCTGACTGAACTCTCCGTACCATCCCCATCAACCTCAGTGTCTCCATGCCCAGGAGAGCAGGTATAGTAACCTTCTCGACCACTCTGATCACGTCGAGTAAACCCATACTGATGACTAGTCTCGTGAAATAGGGGCCCGAGAAAATCACTCCAAGTCTGGCATACTGCCCCTCATGTCGAATACACTCTACCAGGATATGCCCTAAATGTATCAGCGTGCGCCGCACCATAGAGTATAAATATAAAAGCTCCTGTCGGCTAAGCACACCAGTACTGTCGCCTCGTCCACAAACTAACCTACTCACAACAGCGTGAATGTATCTGTAACTCAGGTGAGAGAGGCAAGTGGCCTTCGAAACCCCATGCTCATACTTCCCCGTTCCACACAATACTATGTACGCACACTGCGGAGTCAAACTCCTAGGGTAATCTATGGAGAGCTGCTCATACTCCTCTGTCTCTATATAAGCCACATCATATAACTCCATCAAGATCGCAAACTGAGTCACGCTCAAGCTATGATGCTGTCCGAGGGCTCTGAACTGAATGGCACCTAGGCTGTCAAAACTAGAGTACGAGCAATCGTACTTGAGCGAGGCTAGCACCTCGAGTGTCAGTGCGTGGATGGCAAGATCTCTGATCGATAGTAAACGGTCCCAGCTGCCAACCGCAAGGATGTCCTCGATCTCGTCTGCCATACCCTCTGTCGAGTGAATCTCCCTAAGTGTGCACAAGTCAGGAAATTTGGTCTGACCAAATCTGAGACTAGTCAACTGCTCAAACCTCGCCTGATGCTCGAGAATGGTAAAACTCATACTCTCGGGCATGGGAGATGGCTCACGCGGCTGTTTATCAGCTTGCTTCTTTGACCAAGATGCCATAACCTCAAAATTTTGAAAAAAACTCGATCAAACAAGTTAATTAAGTAATTCTGCAGAAATCTACACGGTCGTGTGGAATTTCCGCATGCCCATGTGGATCCACGAGGTGTGAACAAACGCACGGCCGCGCCACAAAAATCTAACAATACACTTTTAAATTCTTTCTAACTTCATTCTAAACATATATAATCATTCTAATTGCAGAAATGAAGCATGATTGACCGATTTCATCGATTAAAATCAAGAATTGATGAAGAAAAACAAAGATAAGGGCTTAGCGACGAGTTGAGATGAAAAACTTTGAATTGGCCGGAGCACCAAGTAAAAATCCCTCCAAATTGGCAATACGAAGTCGGGAGAAAGTGTGAGTGTGCTTGCAGATGAATGGGAAGTGTGAAAATGAGAAGAAACGATGATCTTTTTAAAAGGACTTGCGCTTCTTGGCGTTCTGTACATCCGCACGGGCATGTAGAAATTACCCACGCCCTTGTGCCTCCATAGGAGAGCTTTACAAGGGCAGATGCATGCCCTTGTGGGCTCTCAGGAAAACCCTCACTATCTCTGAATCCATCCGCACGGGCGTGCGGAAAATACCCAAGCCCGTGCGCCCGACCCATAGTGGCAGCAGGATGCCCCTATGGCTTCTTTGTCCAACCGAGAAGAATCGCTAAGTGCTTCGCACGCCCATGCAGAAATTCTGCACGGGTGTGGGCATTCACAGGCCCAACTCACAGGGGTAGCCGCACGCCCCTATGTCTTCTCGGGATGGATAGAGCTCGTCTCCAGAGATCCGCACGGGCGTGCAAAAAATTCCCACGCCCGTGTGATAAGTGTCTAAATGTAGATGTTTTCATGTATACATCATATTCATTTTGCATGTATTTTGTGAGGTTTAACGCCCGTTTTGCACTTAATCGTCTATTATTTGATTTGTAGGGCATAAGGAAGCCATGGAGAACAAGAAGATATCATTTGGGCGAAAAGAGAAGAAAACAGGAATTTTTGAGTGCTATACGACCCCCATACGACCCGTATGCCTCGGGGAGGAGGGTATAAATACCAACTTTTAGGGCAGAACAAGGACTTTTTGGCTGGACCTTTTCTTGGCCGATTTTGGGGAGATCACTTGGGAGATTTTGGGCGACTTTGGGAAGGAGAAGAAGGGCAAGGAAGCTAGAAGATCATTCAAGCCCAAGGTCCAAGACTCTCAAGGCAAGAAGGCAACATTATTCAAGGGGAGATTTACCACGATTTGAAGGAAGGAGACCCGCGGCTAGGGGAAGCGTCATTTGGCACTCCTTTGGCGGGGAAAGCGTCATTCGTCACATTCTTCACCTCCTCCTCCACCATTTCATCTAGGGAGTGTCATTTATGCTTTTGTTTCATGTTTTGCTTGTTTGTATTGCTTGTTGTGGGATGATGACACACTTGACCCCCAAGGCCACCGGGTGTTGGTGAACCTTAGGGGGTTTTATCATGTATGTTGGATGATAACTTGTTAATTCCATGCTTGGGTAATTTTGAGATTTAATCCATTGTTTTCATGCTAAGTGCTACACTAAGGAGAAATCCGTAGCTCTTTTATAAATGATGCATGTAGATGTAACTTGCTCGCATGTATTAGGTCATGAATTGATTAAAAGGGGATGCTTGTATCATCACGCCGAGAAATCGGGTGTCTGGTAGCCCTCCATGTAGGTTTAATCTGAAGAAGAGTAGGTTTAATCCTAAGTGAGATTTCCTCGTACTCAATGCAATCGTAGGAATGTAGATTTGGAAGAAATTACTATCTATGTTCATATGGGATTAGGGTTCAATCGCCGAGAAATTGGTGTTGTTCTAATCTTGGAATCTCATGGTCCATTTTACCCTTGCATCTTTAGATCATCATCGATGTTGCATGATAACCCCTCAAGGGGATCCTCATCCATAGGCCTTTGCATCTCATTGATTTTCTTGCTTGCTTATTGCTTGTTCTCTCTAATTTATTTAGTCATAATCTCGTTTTAGTTTTAATTACATTTAGTAGAGTAAAAATCCATCAATTGAGATCTTAGGCTAGATAATAGCTCGAGAAGGTGTAATAGGAGATCCTTAGCCCCGTGGAATACGATCCTCGCGTCTTCACGCGAGGTATTACTTGGCGATCCCGTACACTTGCGGGGAAGCAATCAAGTTTTTGGCGCCATTGCCGGGGATCTTAAGGAATTCTAGGAAACTTTTAGATTATTACTCTAGCCATTTTTAATTTACTTGTACATATTAATCTTTATGCATATTATTCTTATTTTATTTAACTTTGTTCTTTATATATATCCTCTTTTGTGCAAGGTATAATTTTCTTGCCAAATGCATGGGGCTTACAATCAGTCAAGTTCTTGGTGTGAGCAACTACAAGGAAAGAAATTTAAACCAGAGGATGTTTTTACAGCATTCATGCGAAGCCCTGAGGGCCAATTTTCGCTTAAGGACATCAAGCTCGGGACTCATCCCAAGGTCACAAACACTTGCTTGGTTAATATAAACACCCAGTCTGAAGGACAATTTAATGAATTGAGCACTATCTTAAGAGATGTCCAAGAATCCTTCCGTAGTCTAGAGAGACGGGTTGAAGAACTTGCTGAAGTAATGACCAAGAAACAACCAATTCATGAGGCAGAAATAGAAAGTCCAAGTGCAACTAACAATAAAAATGAAGAAAGTAAAGATGAAAATGAGGTGGAAGAAATTGTTGATGCTTTGGAGGTTGGAAGTGTAGAAAATGTGGCATCAATATCCCTTGAGCACGTCCTTGGCATAGAAGTGAATGAACACACCAAGCACAAAAGAGAAATATCCAGAATAGTTGAAGATGTGGATAGGAAGTCAAAGCCAATTAAAAACCCACCTATGCCCGGGTTGGATGATTCTCAACCAAAAATTGATTCAATTCTCAACAATAAAAACAACAAGTGAAAGAGCAAAAGTAAGAAGAGGGCAAGGCAATCGATAAAGAATGGGGTACTCGGATAATGCTTCACCTAGGATGATCGCTTCAAGTGCAAGAACACTCTATTATGCTTCCTAATCAATGCAATGGTGAGTCATGGAAATCCTTACATACATAGTCCCAAATCTAAGGTCAACTATGCCTAACTCTATACATGTCCCGGAGGAGAAATCGAACAATCTCAACACCTCGCACTCGAATAGAGTTGCAAAGAGCTCTAGGGATTCCAAGTGATAAATCTCTTCCTAATTATAGACCTAATCCTTTGGTCCAGGTGGAAGGTCCCTAACCACAATTAAGCCCTAGATACTAAGATCACCTCTACGCTTCACTCCGTTGCACGTGCAACTAAGCCCCAGCGGAGGGTCATCACTTAGACAATTCACTCTATTATGGCCGCAAAGAACTCGAGGAACGGAGGTAGAATTTATCACGTCGAAGGGGAAAGGGGACGCTCCTGTACCTCTCGACTCACCCTCTCAACCCTCTCCACCCTACCTATGTCTAACGCTCGTGGTGTGTCACTCACTCACAAGGTTACCAACAAGAACTCTCAACCCTAGTGTCCCTCTAGGGGAAATGTTCATACAATCAAGCATTCAAGGTTGGAACTCACAACAAACATCAATTAATTGAAAACATAATAAAGAGATTCAATGAAACAAATACATCCTAGGGTTCACAAATAGAATGTAAAAGCAATGAATCCATAGAGAAACCCCCTCGATAGTCATGTTGATGGTATTGTGGAAAGTCCTCTACTCGTTGTCCAAGGATTCCCTTGTCAGGTATAGGATACGCCTCGACGGAAGCTCCCCTACCAACCTTCTTCCTAAGGAATGACGATGTCGGAGCCATAGAACCTCTCCAAAACCTTAGCCAATACCTCTCAAAACCCTGGCCGAAACCCTCTCTCAAGTTGGGGAAAAGATGGACAAAATAATGCTAAAATCGTGGCTGAATCGGCTTTAAATAGGGCTAGAATCGGGCGACCACACGGGCATGTGGATCTTTCACACGCCCATGGATAATTTCCACACACCCGTGTGGGTTCTCTGAATTCCTGTTTTCTCTGCCGGCTGTGAACAGTACTTTACTACAGTTCTCTTCTACAATTCTCTTCTACAGTACCGGCCTGAATAGCTTTCCGAATCCATGCTTTCATCGGGGTAACATAAACGGACACACGTTCACATCGTGGATCACTTGCTTCTTCAATGATAGACAAGTTGGTGGAACTCTTGTTCTATGTGCATAAGTCAGAATGCTCGAGTGTGACTGCCCTTGTGCCACTCCAAATGGATGTGCCAACTTGAATACGAGGAGGTTCGCACACACTCTAGCATCTCACACTCGACCTATGTCTTCGCGTTTGAACTTTAGGAAGATTTCCCCTAAAATCGGTACATTATGATCCACATTGGCTTCTTTCCTTCATAATCGGCCTCACAACCCTACCTGTACGAAAGTAACATAAAAACACACATATTAGTGTAAAAATCTGAGAAGAGTAATGCTCAACATAAGGAAAGAATGCTTCGCATTAATATCACACAAGCACTTATCAAACTCCCCCACACATAAGCTTTTACTTGTCCTCAAGCAAAAATTAAACATTCGGTGCATAGATGAAGGAAATTTTGGAAATGCTTGGCCTTAGGTTCACCAAAGTGTACAGAGAGGGCATTCCACAAGTAAAGGAAATTTCAACAATAAATACAAAAAAATCAAAGCTCTAGCTAAAAACTTGAATCAAAAAGGACAATAAACCCGAAATTGTGTACGTGTGTGAACTCACTCAAAACAACCCAAGGTATACTCCTCAAAGTTCTAAGTACAAGGGACTTATTTATCTACAAAAGTGACAATAATTTCAAAGATGGTAGTAGCTTCACACATCCTCTAAGGTAGCCATTTCCAAAGCTGCCGCTAAGGTGGCTTTCACACTTTCGAGGTGGTAGCTCTTTCTACCGGAGTGGTAGCTTTCACTCATCCTATGAGATAGCTCTTTCTCTCATTAGGGCATAGCTAGTATCCGACTTATGAGAGTAGCTTCATACTTCGTAGGTGGTAGCTCTTTCCACCCAACAAGCACAAATAAACAATAAAACTATTTTGTTCTTACTTGTCATTTTCCATTTTTTTTTCAGAATTTAACACAAGAAACAACTATAACTAGTCCCTTTAACATCGAACATGAGTTTCGAATAGAGTTTAAAGAGTGAGTAGTGCACTGAGTGTAATTCGGGCAAAAATTCCTAAAAATTCAAATAAAACTAGAGCATGAAAATATTCCTAAAACATACGCACGGGGGGTGCTTCCTCTACCACTAGAGGTGCCTCGGTCGCCATCGCTGCTGACTGAGGCTCAGGAGCGGGCTGAGGTGCCCCGGCTTCATCACCCTCATCCTTGGCTATCTCTGGAGCTGGTAGCATTAAAGCAAAAACCCCTGTCTGAACCCTACAGACCATGCCCATCAACCTCATCATCTCTAGGCTCAGGGGAGCACGTATACTCGTCTTCTCGGCCCCGCAAATCGCGTCCAAGAGACCCATGCCCAATACTAATCTCGTGATGTAAGGGCCCGAGAAGATCGCTCCCAGTCTAGCATAATGCCCCTGATATCTGATGTACTCTGCCATGATGTGTCCTAAGTGAATCGGTACGCGCTGCACCATAGCACTCTGTAAGCTCTCTGCGGGGTCAAGGCTCCAGGATAATCAGTCGGTAACTGAGCGTAATCCTCCGTATCTGTGAATGCCTCCTTATACAAGCTGAGCAGAATAGAAAACTGAGTGATGCTCAAACTATGGTGGTGTCCATATACTCTGAACTGAATAGTATCAACAATGTGGAAGCTCGCGTAGGATCTATCAAACTCAAATGATGATAATACTTCCAGTGCGAGCTCTTGGATGGCTGGCTCTTTAATTGTCAATAACTGCCTCCAACCACCTACTGATACGAGATCCTCGACCTCATCTGCAAACTCATCTCCCTACTGTAGATCTCTTAGTATGCTCGTATCTAGGAATCGAGTTTGTCCAAACCGAACTCTTGACAACCTCTAAATACGAACCTGGTGCTCGGGAATAGTGAAACTCATGCCCTCAGGCTCGGAAGATGACTCACGCGACCACTTATCCGTCTGCTTCTTTGACCGAGGTGCCATACTCTTCAAAATTTAAAATACAATCGATCAAACAGGTTGATTAGCCAATGTTGCAGAAATCCACATGGTCGTGCGGAATTTCCACACGGCCGTGTCGATCCACGGGGAGTGAAACCCTCACGGCCGCACCTTAAAAATCCAACAACGCACCGTGAACTCACTTCTACTTCAATCTAAAACACAAATAATCTTTCGAATTGAAGAGACAAAGCATTTTTCACTAAATTAATCGATGGAAACCATGAATTGGCACAGAAAATGATAAATAGGGCTTACCGACGAGATGAGATGAGATGAGAAAATGATAAAAACTAGACAAGGTCCCCTTGCGTATATCCCGCAAGTGCACGGGTTTGTCGAAGTAATAATCCCGGATGAGCGGGTATCGAATCCACAGGGAGTAGGGAATAAAAACACTTAATCCGCTTCTTAGCTATGTGAAAGATCAATAGTGATAAGTGTGACAATGATTCAATTCTCAAAAGTAAAAGCAACAACTAAGAGAGCACGAGTAAAGGAGGAGGTAAGGCAATCGATAAAAATGGGGTACTCGGATAATGCTCCACCAAGGATAATTGTTTCAAGTGCAAGAACCCTCTATTATGCTTCCTAATCGATGCAATGGTGAGTCATGGAAATCCTTAATTACATAGTCCCAAATCTAAGGTCAACTATGCCTAACTCTATACATGTCCCGGAGGAGAGATTAGATAACCTCACAACGTCACACTCAAATAAAGTTGCAAAGAGCTCTAGGGATTCCAAGTGATAAATCTCTTCCTAATTATAGACCTAACCCTTTGGTCCAGGTGGAAGGTCCCTAACTACAATTAAGCCCTAGATACTAAGATCACCTCAACGCTTCACTTTGTTGCACTCGCAACTAAGCCCCAGCGGAGGGTCATCCCTTAGACCATTCACTCTATTATGGCCGCAAAGAAAACGAGGAACGGAGGTAGAATTTATCACGTCGAAGGGGAAAGGGGACGCTCCTGTACCTCTTGACTCACCCTCTCAACCCTCTCCACCCTACCTATGTCTAATACTCGTGGTGTGTCACTCACTCACAAGGTTACCAACAAGAACTCTAAACCCTAGTGTCACTCTAGGGGAAATGTTCATACAATCAAGCATTCGAGGTTGGAACTCACAACAAACATCAATTAATTGAAAGCATATTAAAGAGATTCAATGAAACAAATACATCCTAGGGTTCACAAATACCCAAGTACCCACTAGGGGTTTAGCTCTCCATGGAGCTAAAGTACAATCAAAGAAATAGAATGTAAAAGCAATGAATCCATAGAGACACTCCCTCGATAGTCGTGTTGATGGTCTTGTGGAAACTCCTCTACTCGTCGTCCAAGGATTCCCTCGTCCGGTATAAGATACGCCTCAACGAAAGCTCCCCTACCAACCTTCTTCCTAAGGAATGACAATGTTGGAGCCATAGAACCTCTCCAAAACCTTAGCCAATACATCTCAAAACCCTAGCTGAAACCCTCTCTCAAGTTGGGGAAAAGATGGATAAAAGAATGCTGAAATTGGGGCTTAATCGGCTTTCAATAGGGCTAGAATCAGGCGACCACACAGGCCTGTGGATCTTTCACACACCCGAGTGGGTTCTCTGAATTCCTGTTTTCTCGGCCGACTGTGAACAGTGCTACGACACTACTTTGCTACAGTTCTCTGCTACAGTATCCTCCTGAATAGCTTTCTGAATCCATGCTTTCATCGGGGTAACGCAAATGGGCACACGTTCACGTCGTGGATCACTTGCTTCTTCAATGATAGACAAGTTGGTGGAGCTCTTGTTCTATGTGCATAAGTCGGAATGCTCGAGTGTGACTGCCCTTGTGCCCCTCCAAATGGATGTGCCAACTCGAATACGAGGAGGGTGGCACACACTCTAGTATCTCACACCTGACCTATGTCTTCGCGTTTGAAATTTAGCAAGATTTCTCCCCAAAATCGGTGCATTATGATCCACATTGGCTTCTTTCCTTCATAATCGGCTTCACAAGCCTACCTGCAAGAAAGTAACATAAAAACACATATTAGTGTAAAAACCCGAGAAGAGTGATGCTCAACATAAGGAGAGAATGCTTCGCATTAATATCACACAAGAACTTATCACAGCTCTTTGGAAGAAGATTGGTAAGGAAGCCTCCATTGGATTGATTTGGTGAAGCGTATCTTATACTGGACAAGGGGATCTTGTGACGAGTAGAGGACTCTCCACAAGACCATCGCCACAACTATCGAGGGGGTTTTTCCTATAAATTGCTTTCTTTTACATTTGATTTCATTATCGTTTATATTGTGCTCCATGGAGAGCTAAATCCCTAGTGGGTACTTGGGTATTTGTGAACCATAGGATGTATTAGTTTCATTGAATCTCTTTATTATGCTTTCAATTAATTGATATTATTGTGAGTTCCAATCTTGAATGTTTAATTGTTTGAATACTCCCTTAGAGTGACACTAAGGTTGAGAGTTCATGTGGTAACCCTTGTGAGTGAGTGACACACCACTAGAGTTAGACAAAGCTTGATTGGAGAGGATTGAGAGGGTGAGGCGAGAGGTACAGGAGCCTCCCCTTTCTCCTCCGGTGTGATAAATTCTACCTCCGTTCCTCAAGTTCTTTGTGGCCATAATAGAGCGAATGAGCTAAGTGATGATCCTCCGCTGGGGCTTAGTTGCGAGTGCAATGGAGTGGAGCGTTGAGGTGATTTTAGCATCTAGGGCTTAATTCTGGTTAGGGACCTTTCTTTTGGACCAAAGGGTTAGGTCTACAAATAGGAATAGATTTATCACTTGGAATCCCCAGAGCTTAATGCAAATCCTTCTTACAAGTGTGAGGTTGAGAGGTTGTTCAACCTCTCCTCCGGGATATGTAGAGGATTAGGCTTGGTTAACCCTAGATTCGGGACCATGCATTAAAAGGATGTCCCTGACTCATCATTGCATTAGTTAAGAAGCATAATAGAGAGTTCTTGCACTTGAAATGATTTTCCTTAGGCGGATCGATAGGCGGGTACCCCATCTTTATTGATTGCCTTACCTTCTCCTTTACTTTTGCTTTCTTCCGGGTTGCTTTACTTTTGAGAATTGAATCTTGTCACACATATCACTATTCATCTTTCATATAGTTAAGAAACAAATTAAGTATTTTTATTCCCTTTTCCCTGTGGATACGATACCCCCACTCACTTGGGATTTATTACTTCGACAACTCCGTGCACTTGTGGGGAGCATTGTCAAGTTTTTGGCACCGTTGCCGGGGAGAAGACGTTTAGAGATACTTTGCACTTTTGTTTCCTTAGCTATTATTTTATCCATTCTATTTCACATTTTCTTTTCTATCATCATTCTGATTTGTTTTCTTTCCATTGTGCAGCTTCAGGTTGATGACCCGAGGGAACCCCTCAATATTTGATTGAAGGAGATCCCGAGCTTGAAAGAACACTTAGAAGAAAAGGGAAAGGACCTGTCGAAGAACTATCTAATCTACCTGATTTGGAAGTTGAAGGGTCAGATAATATGACAGAACAAAATGAGCAGCAGAGGACACTCTCTGATTATGCATGATCCTCAGTTTTGGGCACACAATTGAGTATTGTGCAACCCCTAATTACAGTTCAGAATTTCAAGCTAAAGCCGACATTCATCCATATATTGCAGTAATCCGCACAGTTCAATAGTTTGGCCGATGAGGATCCAAACAGTCACATAGAGAACTTTCTTGAGGTATGTGATATGCTCAAGATAAACTGGGTGACGGATGATGCCATCAAGTTGAGAGCCACTATGGAGACACACGGGCATGTGGAATTTTCACACGCCCGTGTGGATATACAGAATTCCAAGGGGCGCGAGTTCTTTTTAAAGAAGACTTGTTTCTCTTCATCTACATTCTTTCCACTTTCTTCAGATTACTCTAGCATTGATTTCCGACCACGTACTGCCGATTTTGGATGATTTTTACTTGGTTTTCCGGCCTATTCCTATTCTCCTCATCTCAACTCTTCGGTAAGCCCCCACTTTTTATTTTCTTTGCCAATTCTTGTTTCTAATCGATGAACTTTCTAAGAATGCTTCGTTTTTGCAATTAGAGTACAAGAGCATGCTTAGAAAGAAGTTAGAAGAGTTTTAGAAGTGTTTTGTTGGCTTTTTGAGGCGCGGCCGTGAGGTTCTTCACGCCATGCGGATCCACACGGCCGTGCGGAACTTCTCCACGACTGTGTGGATTTCTGCAACAGCATTTATCCAGCTTGCTTGATTGATTTCCTTTAAAAATTTGTAGGATATGGCACCTAGGTCAAATAAGTAAGCAGATAAATGTCCGCAGGAGTCATCCTCTGAGTCCGAGGGCTTGAATTTCGCTATTCCCGAGCATCAAGTTCTTTTTGTGTGTCTATCGAGACTTCGGTTTGGATAGACTCGGTATCTGGACAGTAGCATACTCCGAGAGTTACAGCAGAGGAATGAATTTGCTGAAAAGGTCGAGGACCATGTTTTAGTAGGGGGTGGAGTCAGTTATTGACGATTAGAGAGTCAACTATTCATGAGCTCAAACTGGAGGTGCTGTCATCATTTGAGTTCGATAGATCATATGAGAAATTTGATAGCATAGATGCCATCCAGTTCAGAGCATTTGGACATCACTACTGCATGAGCATCACACAGTTCTCAGTCTCGCATGGGCTATATGAGGAGGCATTCACAGACACTGAGGAGTATTCTCAGCTACCGACTGATTATCCTGGAGCTTTGACTCCTCAGAGAGCCTACCGAGTGCTGTGTGGTCAGGGTCAGTATGAGCCGGGGGTGTCCAAGGCTACGTGCCTTTCCCGACCTGCCTACCGATATTTACACACCATTATGAGTAGGTCGGTGAATGGTCGTGGTGACAGCACATGTGTTCTGAGCTGGCAGGAGCTTTTATATCTATATTCGATGGTGCAACGCATACTGATTCATCTGGGGCACATCCTTACAGAAATACATTCATCATCAGGGGCATTATGCTAGATTGGGAGCGATTTTCTTGGGCCCCTACATTACGAGGCTAGTCATGGGCATGTGCCTCTTGGACGAGATTCGCAGGGCTGAGAGGACGAGTACTCCTGCTCCCCTGAGTCTGTAGATGATGAGATTGATGGGTATTATCTACCAAGTACGGACGGTGGTATATGCCTTGGTTCTAACCACTCCAGAGATGGATGAGGATGAGGGTGATGATGCAGAGGCTTCTCGGCTTGCCCCCGAGCCTCAGTCGATGCCGATGGAGACTAACACACCTCCGGTGATAGAGGACCCACCCCCGGTACATATGTTCTCACCATCTTGAGCCCATGATCATTTTGAGAGGCTCGAGAGTGTCGTGGGGGTGATACGGGCAGAGATCGCTAAGGCACGAGCGGAGATAGTAGAGGTGCGCGCGATGTAGGCCGCACAGTTCATAGAGTTCATGGCGTGTTTCGACATTTTACAACAAATCCTTCAGCGAGATGCTACCGCAACTTTTGTACTGTGACCGTGCACCTCCCAGACGCCCCCTACATCACCATAATTGGACCCACCAGCATCTTCTGATCCAGTACTAGAAGCTGAGGAGCTAGAGCGTGGCGCCGACACTTGACTTGCTTTTATTTTACTTCTACTTGCATTTTATTTTGGACATGTTATCCTCAAAAAGGACTTTCCTTCTGAGCTTATTTTCATTTTGTTGTCTTGAGTTGTATTTCTTGCTCTATCTTATATATACTCAAGTTTTGTTTTTCTTTTATTGAGCTCTACTGAACCCCCTTGTGTATGCGTGCAGATGGTCCTATCATCATGGGAATTGAGAACTTGTCATAGACTTGGCCAAGATGCTTCGGCACTTGGCCGTGTGTGCCTCACAACCCGTTGGAACATCACCCCCAAGGATTTAGCTCCATCAAATGCAACACTAGGAGTCAGGGGAGTATTGTTTCGATTGCTTCTCCCATATTTTATTCTTGATTGATATACATTATAAGTGGACTTGCATGTGTACATTGAGGTCAATGTACAACTTAAGTGTGTGTGGGGGGGGGAGAGTTTTATAGTGCACATATCTTTTACACTAGTTTGATTGATATATATGCTCACGTAGCCAATGGCGGTTCACCTTAGTTGCAATGACGGTATTCTTGAGTTTAAGAAAAAATTTTAACATTGAATGTTCTCATGCTCTAGTTCTTGCTTGAATTTTTAGGAATTGTTTTTGTCTGAATAACATTTTGTGCACTTCTCACTCTTTAAACTCTTTAGGAAACTCAAGTCTAAGGTTAGAGGGACCAGTTTAGTTTTGTTTCTTATGTTTCTTTACTAAAAAAAAATGGAAAATGGAAAAGAAAGAATGAAAAAAGTGTTTTTATCGTTTAATTTTGCTTGTTGGGTGGAAAGAGCTACCACCCATGATGTATGAAGCTACTCTCTTAAGTCGGATACTAGCTGTGAAAATTGAGAGAAAGAGCTATCTCATGGGATGTGTGAAAGCTACCACCCCGGTAGAAAGAGCTATCTCATAGGATGTGTGAAAGCTACCACCCCAGTAGAAAGAGCTACCACCCCGGTAGAAAGTGTGAAAGCCACCTTAGCGCCCGCTTTGGAAAGGGCTACCTTAGAGGATGTGTGAAGCTACTACCCTTTTTGAAATGTTTGGTATTCGTTGTAGATAAATAAGTCCCTTATACCTAGAACTTTGAGGAGTATACTTTGGGTTGACTTGAATGAGTTCACACACTTACACGACTTTGGTTTTGTTGTCCTTTTTGATTCAAGTTTTTAGCTAGACCATTGATTCTTTCGTATTTAGTGTTGAAATTTACTTTACCATTAAAATGTTGTCTTTGGATGCTTCGGTGAACCTAAGGCCAAGCACTTCCAACAGTCCCTTCATCTATGCATACAATGTTTTAATTTTTGCTTGAGGACAAGCGAAAGCTGAAGTGTGGGGGAGTTTGATAAGTGCTTGTGCGATAAGAATGCGAAGCGTTCTTTCCTTATGATGGGCATTACTTTTGTCAAGTTTTAGCACTAATACGTGTGTATTTATGTACTTTTATGTAGGTTGGGTTGTGAGGCCGATTATTTGTGAAAGAAGCCATTGTAGATCGTTTTACGCAATATTTGGAGGAGATCTTGAGAAGGCTCAAACGCGGAGACATGAGTGGGGATTAGAATGCTAGAATGTATGCCAACCTCCTTGTATTCGAGCTAAGGCAATGATTCAGAGGGGCACGAAGGCAGTTACATCCCAGTATTCCGGCTTGTGCATACTTAGCAAGATCTCCACCAACGTGACCGTTTATTGAAGAACAAAGATGATATATGACGTGAACGTGTGCCCGTTTACGTTACCTCAATGAAAGCATGGATTCGGGAGTATTTCGGGACGTCACTGTAGCAGGTACTATTTACAGCCAATAGAAGAAGGAGCAAAACAGAGGAGCCACACGGGCGTGTGGAAATATTCCACACGCCCGTGCGTTAATTCCACAGGCCCATGTGGAATATCCACAGGGGTGTGTGGAATCCCGATTCCAACCATATTTAAGGCCTATTTCAGCCCTGATTTGAGGATTCTTTTCTCTATCTTTTCCCTAACTTGAGAGAGGTCTACGGCTAGGGTTTTGAGAGGTATTGGCTAGGGATTTGGAGAGGTTCTATGGCTCCGACATCATCATCTCTTTGGAAGAAGGTTGGTAAGGGAGCCTCCATTGGATTGATTTGGCGAGGCGTATCTTCTCCGGACAAGGGGATCTTGCGACGAGTAGAGGTCTCTCCACAAGACCATCGCCACAACTATCGAGGGGGTTTTCCCAATGGATTGCTTTCTTTTACATTTAATTTCATTATCGTTTGTATTGTGCTCCACGGAGAGCTAAACCCCTAGTGGGTACTTGGGAATTTGTAAACCCTAGGATGTAATAGTTTCATTGAATCTCTTTATTATGCTTTCAATTAATTGATGTTATTGTGAGTTCCAATCATGAATGTTTGATTGTTTGAATACTCCCTTAGAGTGACCCTAAGGTTGAGAGTTCATGTGGTAACCCTTGTGAGTGAGTGACACACCACGAGAGTTAGACAAAGCTTGATTGGAGAGGGTTGAGAGGGTGAGTCGAGAGGTACAGGAACGTTCCCTTTGTCCTCCAGTGTGATAGATTCTACCTCCGTTCCTCGAGTTCTTTGTGGCCATAATAGAGAGAATGAGCTAAGGGATGACCCTCCGCTGGGGCTTAGTTGCGAGTGCAACGGAGTGAAGCGTTGAGGTGATTTTAGCATCTAGGGCTTAATTGTGGTTAGTTAACTTTCTTCTGGACCAAAGGGTTAGGTCTACAATTAGGAAGAGATTTATCACTTAGAATCCCCAGAGCTTAATGCAATCCTTCTTATGAGTACGAGGTGGAGAGGTTGTTCAACCTCTCCTCCGGGACATGTAGAGGATTAGGCTTGGTTAACCCTAGATTCAGGACCATGCATTAAAAGAATGTCCCTGACTCATCATTGCATTAGTTAAGATGCATAATAGAGAGTTCTTGCACTTGAAATGATTTTCCTAGGCAGATCGATACCCGGGTACCCCATCTTCATCGATAGCCTTACCTTCTCCTTTACTTTTGCTTTTTTTCGGGTTGCTTTACTTTTGAGAATTGAATCTTGTCACACATATCACTATTCATCTTTCATATAGTTAAGAAGCAAATTAAGAATTTTTATTCCCTTTTCCCTGTGGATACGATACCCCACTAACCTTGGATTTATTACTTCGACAACTACGTGCACTTCCGCGGAGCATTGTCATGTACGTTCGAGCTCGGGATCTCCTTCAATCAATATTGAGGGGTTACATCGGGTCATGAACCTAGAGTTGCACAAAAAGAAAGAAAACAAATCAGAACGATGGTAGAAAAGAAGATGTGAAATAGAATGAATAAATGAATAGGCAAGAAAATAAAGTGCAAAGTATCTCTAAACGCCTAGTCTCGGACAACGGCACCAAAACTTGGCAACGCCCCTTGCGTATGTCCCGCAAGTGCACGGGTTTGTCAAAGTAATAAAATTCCAGGTGAGTGGGTATCGTATCCACAGAGAGTAGGGAGTAAAAATACTTAAATTGTTTTTTAAATAAGCGAAATATGAATAGTGATTTGTGTGATAAGATGTAATGCAAACAAAAGTACAAGAGACAAGAGAGAAAGAGCACAAGTAAAGGAGAGGTAAGGTAATCGATATAAATAGGGTACTCGGATATTAATCCACCTAGGACAATCGTTTCAAGTGCAAAAACCCTCTATTATGCTTCCTATCTAATGCATTACTGAGTGATGGAGATCCTTTAATACATGGTCCCAAATCTAAGGTCAACCATGCCCAACCATATACAAGCCCCGGAGGAGAAATTGAATAGTCTCTCAACCTCGCACTTGTATAGAATTGCAATGAGTTCTAGGAATTCCAAGCGATAAATCCTCTTCCTATATATAGACCTAACCCTTTGGTTCAGGTGGAAAGTCCCTGGCTACAACTAAGCCCTAGATGCTAAAATCACTTCAACGCTTCACTCCATTACACTAGCAACTAAGCCCCAGCGGAAGGTCATTCCTTAGCCCATTCACTCTACTATGACTACAAAGAAATCGAGGAATTGGAGGTAGAATAAATCACACCGGAGGGAGAAAGCGGACGCTCCGCTACCTCTCGACTCACCCTCTCAACCTTCTCCAATCTAGCTTTGTCTAAGTCTCATAGTGTGTCACTCACTCACAAGGGTTACCAACAAGAAATCTTAACCATAGTGTTACTCTAAGGGACCATTCATACAATCAATGCATTCAAGATTGGAACTTAATAAAAACATCAATTTATGAAAGCATAATAACATGGTTCAATGAAACGAATACATCCTAAGGTTCACAATTCAAGTACCCACTAGGGGGTTTAGCTCTCCATGGAGCTAATTACAATAAATGAAATCGAATGTAAAAGCAATAAATCCATAGAAAATCCCTCGATAGTCGTGACAATGGTCTTGTGGAGAGTCCTCTACTCATCCAAAAGTCCCTTTGTCCGGCCTAGGATAAACCTCACCAGATCGGTGCCGACGAAAGCTCTCCCACTAACCTTCTTCCAAACGGAGCGCAATGTCAGAGCCGTAGAACCTCTCCCAATCCCTAGCCAATACCTTTCCAAAACCCTAGCCGCAACCCTCTCTCATGTTGCGGAAAAGATGGAGAAAAGAATCTTGAAATCGGGGCTAAAATCGGCTTTTAAAGGGCTGGAATCGAGAATCCACATGCCCCAGTGGATATTCCACATGGGTTTGTGGAATTAACACACGCCCGTGTGGCTTCTCTGGGTAACTCCTTCTTCTGCTGGCTGTGAACAGTACCTGCTACAGTGTTTCTATAGTGCCCTGCTATAGTGCCGGTCCGAAACACTCTCGAAACCATGCTTTCATTGAGGTAACGTAACCAGGCACACATCCTCGTAGATTGCTTTGCTTCTTCAATGAATGGTCGCATTGGTGGAGATCTTGTTACACACGCACAAGTTGAAATACTTAGAATGTGACTGCCTTTGTGCCCCTCCGAATCATTGTGCTAGCTTAAATACAAGGAGGTTGGCACACATTCTAGCATCTTGAACCCAACTTATGTCTTCGTGTTTGAACATTCTCAAGATTTCATCCAAATGGTGCACTCACGATCTACATTGGCTTCTTTCTCTAAGATTCGATTTCATAACCCTATATGCATGAAAGTAAGATAAATACACACATATTAGTGTTAAAACCCGATAAAAGTATTGCTCATCATAAGGAAAGAACACTTCGCATTCTTATCACACAAGCACTTATCATGGAGCCATAGAAAATAGCACAAAAGTCACAACTGTCTTCACGATAGCCGTTGTAAATCATAACGCCTGTGACCAATGCACACAATGTTGAGACAAACCATTTCAAGATATGAGTTACAACCCAAGCAATAAAACCTAACTAAACATGGCCTTCACAATGGGTGTGGTGAGGCCGTGGCAGGCTCTGGATATAAATACCCTTAGGTTTTACATTTAAAGTTGGATTCTTTCGCCAAACTTGGGAGAGGATGCCAGATTTCTGGATACCATGTGGTTAGAGATGAGTTTTATTAAGATTTCAATGGATTTAGGTGAGTTTCTCAAGGGAGATTGTGTCACAGCCTGACATGCTGACACATGGGATGTGACAACTGCCGCAATAATCTAAGAAATGATACCCTGACACTTAACCTTCGGGTGGCTACAAGGCTGACCAAACAAACTTGAAATCAATAATAATAAACACAAGTGTAGGGTAGAAGAAAACAAAGGCATTGAGTGGAAGTAACAACTAACAACAGTAACAACAACATGAAACATTACTTATACACAAAAGTTTAAGATGTGTTCAAATACACAACCAGGCAAAAGGGTTTTCAATCTAATAGTGGATAAAAGACTCGTAAAACATGATCATGACCAAGACAAACATACATGAAAAGAAAGATGAACACAGAAGATAGGAGACTAGCAAATGCCCTACACATTGCCACATAGCCGCATTACTACTTGCAACTATCTGAGAAGAAGAAAGATGGGTGAGCAACCTAAGTCACTCAGTGAGTGGGTTAGCATAACTGTACAAGGATATACAATAATACATGTTATAAATCATCCAAATAAGGTTTTTGATGAGTGAATTTTAAATCATATTTTTCCATACCTCCAATGCACTCTTTAACTTATCTTTTAGCTCATTTTGTCTATGAATGATACTATTCTGGGTATTTTTGTCTCCGTTACAGGTTTTTAGGGCTCATAACAAATATGGAGTGAAATCCAGGACCAAACCAACCAAAGAAGACAATTCTTATAAGTGTCCAACGTAAGCACAGGTAGAGCACAGGCAGAGCACGGGCGTGTCTTCTCCCCATGGTTTCTCTAGTTGGAACTCCTCTATTTGGCAGGGAGAGCATGGCCGAATCACGGGGGTGCTATCACCCCGTGATTACCTCAGGCTAGGAGTGGCCTACACTTTCAAGAGAACCACAGTCTGTATGCTCCTTTCATGGACTTACTTAAGCTAAGCACAGGTGGAGAATGACAGTGCTCTCCCCATTATTTCCCCTGGATAACACTTAGCCTTTTTCACTTAGAAGCTCCAAGAAGAGCACGGTCTAAGCACGACCATGCTGAGACTTCATCGAGCCCGAAAAGCCCTTTTAGATTCCTAGTTTTCGGGTTTCTTGATGTCTTTTGTTCGGGAGTCTTCTTCTCTAGTGAGGAAAACTCTCAAGAGAATGATGATCAGCAGTCACCACTAGAGCTAAGGAGGCTAAGGGTGAGTTAGAGACACCGGAGAAGTGGAATTACCCATCCCATGGAGTTCTTGAAGTACATTTGAGGAGATCATGTGAAAGTTGGAAGTTTAGAAGTCTCTCTTCCTTGTGTTTATCTTTCTCTCCCATTTGTATGAATTTATGAGGGGCTAACCATTCCACAGTGCCCTGGGATTGTGAACTATGTTGTTTTCTTATAGTTTGACAACTTGAGTTCTAATGCCTATGGAGTTCTATTGTTTTCTTATGGTTATTCATGTGTTTGCATAACTTGGCATGCTTGATTTGTGTTGATGCTTATGTAAAACTTAGTGTATGTGGATTACCATAGTTGTGATTATGTAGTGTAGTTGCAAAACTTGGCATTTATGAACCCCATAGTTACATTTGCAGAACTTGGTATATTTGATAGCCATAGATGCAACATTGTTTTTAAGAACCTACAAGACTCTTACAATGTACGTTGGTAGGCATTAGACTCAAGTCAGTTTCTTGGGCACTTAGAAATCATCCCGGGGTATTGCTCTCTTGTTATCAAAACTCAATCCTAGTATACTTGGTTCTTCAACCCAGTTGCTTTTAGCCTTTCTGTTCGATTAGACATTAGAGGATCAACTTGTACTAGAAGTCCAGTCCCAAAGGTTCAACAATCCTAACCCTATGTGGGGTACCACTTTATTACTGGTAATGATCCGTGTACTTGCTGTGTGGACTTCGGTAACATGTAACTGTGTGGATTGCTGTAACATGTGGATGAATGCCAGCTTTAGCTCAAAATTCTGAGCTGTGACTCGGGGTCGCACAATGCTATATTGTGTTCCTAATACTAACGATTTGGCGTAATCAGAGAGTGTTCTCTGTTGTTTATTCTGTTCTGTCATGTTGTCACACCCTTCAACTTCCACTTCAGCTAGATTCGACGGTTCTTGCAAAGGTTCTTTGCCCCTTCTTCTGAGTGTATGTTCAAGTCAGGGATCACCTTCAATAAATATCGAAGGGTTCCCTCGGGTCATAACCTAAGGCTGCACCAAAATAAAGAAGACAAAATTAGAACGATGGTAGAATAAGAAGATATGAAATAGAATGAATGAATGAATAGATAAGATAGCAAAGTGAAAAATATCTCTCAATGCCTACTCCCCGACAACGGCATCAAAAACTTGACAACGCCGCTTGCGTGTGACCCGCAAGTGTACGGGTTTGTCAAAGTAATAAATCCCAAGTGAGTAGGATATCGTATCCACAGAGAGTAGGGAATAAAAAATACCTAAATTACTACTTAACCAAGTGAAGATGAATAATGATTGTGTTGATAAGTGTGATGTAAACAGAAATAAAAGGAACAAGAATGAGAGGCACAAGTAAGTGAGAAGTAAGGCAATCGATAGAAGTGGGATACTCGGACAATGCTCCCCCTAGGACTTATGCTTCAAGTGCAAGAACTACCATTATACTTCCTAATTAATGCTCAATGAATTGTGGAAATCCTAAAGCACACGGTCCCAAACCTAAGGTCAACCATGACTAACCTTACATTAGTCTCAACACCTCACACTGCACAAAGTTGCATGGAGTTCTAGGGATTCCAAGTGATAAACCCTATTCCTATGTATGGATCTAGCCCTTTGGTGCAGGCGAAAGACCCCTAGTTACAATTAAGACACTGATACTAAAGTCATTTCAACGCTTTACTCTATTGCTCGCGCAACTAAGCCCCAGCAGAGTTCATCCCTTAGTACTTCACTCTATTATAACTGGAAAGGACTCAAGGAAATGGAGGTAGGATAAATCACACCAGAGGGGAAAGGGGACGCTCCGCTACCTCTCGACTCACCCTCTTAACCCTCTCCAATCTAGCTTTGTCTAACCCTCATGGCGTGTCTCCCATCCACAAAGATTACCAACATTCACTCTCAACCCTAGTGTCACTCTAAGAGAGAAATCATTCAACAAGCATTCAAGATTGGAATTCAATTAAAAGCATCGATTAAGGAAAACATAATGGAAGGTCAATGAAACAATAATATCCGAGGGTTTACAAAATCCAAGTACCCACTAGGGGGTTTAGCTCTCCATGGAGCACAATACAATTAACAATGAAATCAAAAGTAAAGATAAGCAATCCATAGGAAAACTCCATCAGTATTCTTATCGATGGTCTTGTGGATTACGTCTTCTACAAAGGTCCCCTTTTCCGGCCTAGGGAACACCTCGCCGGATCGGTACCAACGAAAGCTCCGCTAATAACCTTCTTCCAAGAGAAGCATGGTGTCGAATCCAGAGAACCACTCCAAAGACATGCCAAAAGCCCATCAAAACCCTAGCTGACAGCCTCTGAAAAGATGGAGAAAATTTGGAGAGAAGGGGGAAAAAAGTATTGCAAAATCGGGTTGAATCATGGCTTAAATAGGGCTGGAATCGGGCATCTACATGGCCCTGTGGAATTTCCACACGGGTGTGGATAATTTCCACACGCCCGTGTGGATTATCTGAAAATCTGATTTTCGACCAACTATAAATAGTAACTGCTACATTATCTTGCTACAGCGATTTACTACAGTAACCTTCTGTAGTACTCCACTGAAACATTCCCAATTCCACACTTTTCATCGAGGCAACATAAACAGACACACGTTAATGCCATAGATCGTAACTCTTCTTCAATCAAAAGCCTCGTTGGTGAAGATCTTGCTATTAATGCAAATGTCAGGATACGCAAATGTGACTGCCTTCGTGCCCTTCCAACTTATTGTAATGGCTTGAATACATGGAGGCTGGCACACATTCATGTATCTCAGAGCCCCACTTGTGTCTTCTCATTTGTTCCTTCCAAGTTTCCACCAAATACTGCATTCACGATCTACTTTTGTCTTCTTTTCTTAAAACATAGCTTCATAACCCTACATGTACAAAAGAACACAAATACACATATATTAGCGCTTAAATCTGATAAAAGCAATGCTCATTGTAAGGGAAGAACACTTCGCATTCTTAACACACAAACACTTATCAGGTACCCAAGAAGGGAGAAATGATGGTGATCTCCAATGAACACAACGATTTGATTCTAACCCTACAGTGACTAGATGACGATTTTGTATCGAATATAGGAAGCTAAATGACATCAAGTGTAACGATCATTTTCCCTTACTCTTTAATCGACCAAATGTGGGAATTGTTATCCAGACACATGTATTATTATTTTCTTGATGGGATGTATGGATACCTACAAATCCCGGTAGCACCCGAGGATCAGGAAAAGACCACTTTCACTTGTTCATATAGCACATTTGCTTATAGAAGAATGCCTTTTGGAATATGCATACACCTACAACATTTCAGAGGTGCATGATGTCCATATTTAATGACTTTATTAAAAATATTGTGGAAGTTTTCATGGATGATTTCTTAGTTTTCGGGGACTGATTCGAAGGTGTTTGTATAATTTGAAGCTCGTTCTTTCAAGATGCCAAGAAACAAATTTGGTTCTAAATTGGGAAAAGTGTTATTTCATGGTAAGATAAGGCATAGTGTTGGGGCACAAGATTTCTAGTGATGGGATCGAATTAGCCAAAGCAAAGCTTGTAACAATTGAAAAACTTCCTCCACTGACCTCCACAAAAGATGTGTAAAGTTTCCTTGGCCATGTCGGGATTTTATAGAAGATTTATCAAAGATTTCTCGAAAATCTCTAAGCCCATGACAAAACTTCTACAGAAGGACACACCCTTCAAATTTGACCAAGAGTGTCTCACGGCTTTCCATTCATTGAGAGAGAGAGGTTAGTTTAGGCATCCATCGTAAAAGCTCTTGAGTGGGGCTGACCCTTTGAACTCAAGTGCGATGTAAGTGATTGGGCAGTTGAAGTAGTCCAAGAAATTCCATCTAATCTACTATGTAAGCAAGACTTTAACGCATGCTCAACAAAAATACACTATGATAGAGAAAGTGTCGATGGCCAAAGTTTATGCTTTTGATAAATTCTGATCTTATTTAGTGTTATCGAAGGTCGTAGTATACACTAATCACACAGTAATCAGATATCTCCTCTTCAAAACTGATGCCAAGCTACAATTAATTCGATGGATTTTTCTTTTGCAAGAGTTTGACTTAAAAATTCGAGATAAGACGGGTTCAAAAAATCTAATAGTAGACCTTTTGTCTCGTGTTGAGCACACAGAAGAATACTCAATAAGCATAGAGAAATTAACGACGTTTTCCTTGATGAACACCTTTATTTGGTTCGAGAAATGTCTGCCCAAGCTAATGAATACCCTCAGTTTGCTAACTTTGTGACTACATTGTGGGACAGGTCATCCCCTCACATTTCGCTTACCAACAGTGATAGAAATTCTTGTCCGACGTCAAGCATTTTTTTTGGGAGGATCCATTTCTATATAAACTTTATACCAACCAAGTTATGTGACATTGTGTCTCATATTTAGAAGGATGGGAAATTATGAAACATTGTCATTTGGGAATAGTTGAGGGTCACTTCAGTGCTAACTGAACAGCTGAGAAGGTTTTTGAAGCTAATTTCTTTTGGCCGACGCTTTTCATGTATGCCCGGAGGTTTGTTGGAACCTATGATTAGTGTCAGAGGAGTGGAAATCTATCCAAACTTGACAAAATGAAATAAACTCCTATTCAGCAGTGGGAAGTATTCGATGTTTGGGGGATAGACTTCATAGGACCATTCTTGAATTCAAATGGAAACAAATATGTGTTGGTGGCAGTTAACTATGTTTCCAAATGGGTGGAAGCACAGACCCTCCTCTCAAATGATGTGAAAGTGGTAGTTAAATTCTTGAAAAAGTTGTTTTCATGATTTGGCACCCCAAGGGCAATTATTAGTGATTGTGGAACACACTTCTGTAAGACTTAGTCTGGAAAAGTGATGAGAAAATATGGTGTCCACCATCGCATTGCTGCTGCTTACCACCCAGAAACTAGCAGTTAGGTTGAAGTCACAAATCGAGTATTAAAAAGGATTCTCAAAAGGATAGTGCATCATAATATGCATGACTGGTCAGAACGATTAGATGATGCCCTTATGGGCCTATAGAACAGCTTACAAAACTTCTACATGACACACACCTTACAGGTTGGTTTATGGCAAGGCTTGTCATCTACCCGTCAAGCTAGAGCACCAAACTTATTGGGCTATTAAACTGTTGAATTTTGACATAGATGACACACATCAGAAACAAAAATTCCAACTGAATGAGTTAGAGGAACACAAAAAGAATGTTTATGAGAATGCATTGCTATACAAGGTGGAAGTGAAAAGGATTTATGATAACCACATTAGAAAGGACAAGAAGTTTCAAATTGGAGAGCAAGTTCTTCTGTTCAACTCAAGATTGAAGCTATTTCCCGAAAAACTCAAGTCCCGATGGTCTAGACCTTACACAACCACTAAAATATTCCATCATGGCGCAATTGAAATCTCTCATCCCTTGAAAGGAACCTTCAAGATTAATTGGTATCATTTGAAATCGTATGCATTAAGAGAAGAATGTTCACCATCTATAAATTCTAGCGCATTTTTCCTTCATGATCCATCTTGAAGTATAGACATGTTAAGCTTGTGATGTTAAACAAGCGCTCCTTGGGAGGAAACCCAAGTTTCCATCTTTGTTTTGTCATTTCACTATGTTTTTAAATTGATTTGTAGTTGCACTTCCATGTTTCTTGTGCTCTCTTCCTCTCTTTGAAGTATGTTTTCCTCAGTTAGTATTTCTTGGGTTTTCTTTTGAGTGTGTATGGCTTGGGATTTGTAAAGTTGGGGTTGTTGCTAGGTTTAATGTTATTTTAGGCTAAGTACAGGTATAGCACGCCCATGCTCTGGCTGTAATTTTCTCTATTCCTATCTTCTGGAGTATTTCAGGGCAAGCACAAGGTAAGTAGGTGCGTGCTCACCAATGAGCATGGTTTTGGTGCTCCTTGCATAGTCATGTTTCATTTTCTGATGCCTTCAGGAATTTCTCGTGAGAGAATCATAAGGAGGAAGTATAGGAAAAACATGATTGTGCTTTTCCTATGCTTACCGACCTATGGTGCACAATCAAGCACGCCTGTGCTCAGGGCGTGATTGAGTGTGACCCTTTGTCTTTCTTCTTTTTCACTTAAAACACCCAGTCATCATCGGTTAGTTGTTTCTCATGTTCTCATCTTCCCTTCCTGCTCTGGCAATCTTAGCTTTGCTCGAGAGTTTATCGTTTGCTTCCGTTCCCTCACCATTTTACCTTTTGTTATCTTGACCCTTTCATCGACTTCGGTAAGTCTCACAACTATGATCCATTAAGTCATTTTGTGGAGGTCCTCTTTCTTGCGTTTATGCATGTTGGCTTTCCTTCGTCTTCCTTTAATTGGACCAACGCTGTTGTTCAATGTTGCTGGCCCTTTTTAGGCTTCGGGGGAGATGGTCACCCCGGAGCATGTCCATGCTCTTTGGGGTGTAGGGACCCTATCTGGGGAAGGACGATCGTCTATTTATAATGAGCACAATCGTGCTCCACTTGGATTGCTGTAGACTAACTAATTTAGTTGTTGTTGTAGGTGATTTCGAGGTACCGTGCTACATCTAGATCAAATGTTCTCTCTTAGACCGTTTATGATGATATTCAATCGAGGCTCAATTCACCAGTCCAGCGTGATTGATTTAACCCGATTTTCTACTCACCAATTTGGGAAGTTTCACACCATTAATTGGGATACCTTACATGCTTTTAATTTCTCTAGCGAGGTATAACAGCTTTTGAGTGTTGGCGCATGGTGAGTAGCTCTCACGATCAATGAACAGGCCAACCTTGAATCAACTTTAGAGGTCTTGGCTACATTTCATATGCATTGATACCAAGATGTATGGGATAAACCTAACATAATCTATTTCCAAATCCTTGGTCATGAGTATGATCTGAGCTTTACAAAATTCACACGCTACTTGGGCTAGCATGATTATGAATACATCACCACCGACGAATAGTAACATTTTTATTCCTTCCCACGCCTTAGAGAGCGTGACAGTTTTAGTTGGAGAAGGTTGAGCTCTGGTAGCTACCATTCCACTCTTAGTGTCTCTAAGGGCTCATCCCTTCAATCCCCTGTACTTCGTTTCATCCACGCTTTACTCAGTGGAATAGTTATAGGTAGAAGTGGTAGTACTAGTGCCGTCACTAGGCAAAAGTTGTACTATCTTCTGAGCATGGCAAACAACTACCCCTACCATTTGGGTTTTGTTCTCACTAAGTCACTTCATCACCAAGTCACTGATCCTCACGCAAGTACTATCTTTGCAAGACCCTACATCACTCATCTGATTAAAGTGATAGGTATGGTTAACTATATTAATCTTATGGCTATTGTTGGCAGGTATTGTCTAATCATGTTTCGTGGTTTGTAAAAGTTAGGCTTACCCATGGCTAGCACTTCTAGGGGAGGTCTGTCTTCCACACACAAGCCCTAGCCTCACCCCCTGATATTACTGCTCGTCTGAGATCCCCATCATCACCGCGTCCTTCATTAAGCCACTCTGATCAGGGTACTTGTTCTGTCTCAGCATTTTAGTGGCTTTAGCAGAGTGTTACTAAGATCACCGAGCACTTGGGGAATCATCTATCTCCTGAGCCATCTTCCCCTGTTGATCACCACACCATGGGAGAGTAGCCACTGGCGATAGAGCCCCGGATTTCAATTCATTTTCCCCCAACGTTGTCTTTGATTCTTTTGAGAGCATTCCATTTTGATCATTGCGTAGCTAATTTTTTTTTAGTTTTCAGTATTTGGACTTATATTTCTTTTCATATTTTGTTAGACTTCTGTGAGTTTAGTTAGTAAGGGATGTTCCCTACCAAACTAACATTTTGGTTTGTTTATTTTGATGCACTTTCCTTCTGCATTTTTAGGTTTTGTTATGCTATTGGGCTTGGATTATTGTGCTTCACTTATGTGTCTCTTGTCTCATCTCAGGATTAGTTACGGTGGATTGGCTAATGGAATGCACGTTGAGAGTGGCAACATCACTTTTCTTGTTCAGGAAAGTCATACGAACGCCTTCTTTAGTTTGGTTCTCAATCTTTAGACTTTACAACCTATACTTGCACATTGAGAAGAATGCAACATCATTCTTGTTTTATTTCTATGGATAATTGCATGACATAGGACAATCTATGATTGTTGTTGATAGAAAATCATAAGTTTAAGGGGGACTGTGCGTGTTAAGGTCCTTATTATGAGCCAAATTGTTTACTAACTCTTGTGTTGAAAACCTAGATCAATTCAGATTGCCCAAGTTGTGGAGAAACTTGTTTGGGTTGAATTTTCAAAGAGACTTGTGTGTTCTCATTATTGTTTTTTTATAAAAAAAAGACTGAAAAGTCAAATTTCTCGTAGAAAAATCTATCGCCTTGAAAGTGTGAAAGGCGCTCTTGAGTAATCAAATTTTAGCCATTACAGGTGTACATTTGATGACCTACCAGGAGAAAAGGGTACCTTCAAGTGGTAATAAGCTACTACCTAGTTAGTTTAGTAATAATTAAAGTCTCTATACATTTTGCTGACCCAATGACACATGGGGCACTCAACTAAGGGATACACACACTTATGAGGTTTTTACTCGAGAAGTTGTGATCTTGTCCCTAACTACCTTTGATCCCTCTAAACTTTAGTGCTTTATATATTAATTATGTCAGAGGTCATGCACTCATCCTTTCATTTCAATTGAATTGAAATTGCTTGAGGACAAGCAATGATTCAAGTACGGGGGTATTTGATGAGTGCATTTTATATCATATTTTGCATACCTCCAATACACTCTTTAGCTTGTATTTTAGTGCATTTTCACTATGAATGATGCTATTCTGGGTATGTTTGTCTTTGTTGAAGGTTTTAGGGATTGTAACACATATGGTGTGAAATCTGGGACAAAACCAACCAAAGAAGACAATTCCTCTAATTGTCCAATGAAAGCACTAGTTTTCTCCATAGTTTTTGTTGTCTGGGACTCCTCTATTTGTCAGCAAGAGCACTGGTGAAGCATGAGGGTGCTATTTCCCCGTGATTGCCTCGGGCTAGGAATGGCCTATACTTTCAGGGAAAGCACGATCTGTGTGCTCCTTTCATGAGCATGCCTAAGCTGAGCACGGGTGGAGCACGACCTTGTTCTCCCCGTGATGTCATCTGGATGACATTTAGTCTTTTTCAGTCCAAAAGTCTAAGAAGAGCATAGACTGTGCATGACCACGCTAGACTGTGTCGAGCCCAAAAAGTTCCTTTTAATTCTTAGATTTGGATTTTCTAAATATCTTTTGTTCGGGAGTCTTTTTCTCCAGCGGGGGAACTGTCAAGAGAATGATGAGCAACCATCACCACAGGAGAAAAAGAGGCCAAGGGTGAGTTAGAGACATGGAAGAAGTAGAGTTGCCAGTCCCATGGAGTTCTTGAAGTACATTTGAGGAGATCTTGTGAAAGGGGGAAGTCTAGGTGCCTCTCTTCATTGTGTTTATCTTTCTCTCTCATTTGTATGAATTCATGAGGGGCTAACCGTTCAATAGTGCCCCAGGATTGTGAACTATGTTGTCTCTTATACTTTGACTACTTAAGTTCTAATGCCTATAGAGTTCTATTATTTTCTTATGGTTATTCATGTGTTTGCATAACTTGGCATGCTTGATTTGCATAGATGCTTGTGTAAAACATGGTGTATGTGGATTACCGTAGTTGTGATTATGCAATGTAGTTGCAAAACTTGGTGTTTATGAACCCGCAAAAATTGGCGTATTTGATAGTCGTAGATGCAACATTGCTTTTGAGCACCCACAAGGATCTTAGAATGGACCTTGGTAGGCATTAGACTCAAGTCAGTATCTCAGACACTTAGGAATCATCCCAGGGCATTGCTCTCTTGTTATCAAAACTCAACCCTAGTCTACTTGGTTCTTCCACCCCTTTTTGTTTTTAGCCTTGTAGTAGTTAATTTCTTTATCACCCTTTCAGTTCGACTAGACATTAGAAGATCAACTAGTACTAGAAGTCCAATACCCGAGGTTTGACAACCCAACCCTCTTGTGGGATACCACTTTATTACTGGTAACGATCGGTGCACTTGTGGAGAGTTCATCAATTTTACCAATAATACAAGTAGTTTAGAGAATAAATACATATTATAGTAATCCTTAACACAATAGGTAGTGCAAAGAAAGTCATTTACATGAACTATGTTTTAAACAATAAATCCACGGAATACCAAATATAGTTTCTATACTATAAACCAAGATAATTATCAAGCAAAGCCTTTTATAATAATATATACAGATAAGCACATTTATATATATATATATATGTATATATAAATATTTATTTAACAAACTATATAATATAAGTTTCAAAATCTGTAAAACAGAATATGCATCTTTAAATCAAATTTGTGAACGACTGCACTTTTAAGAGCACCAGCTGTGATTCTCCCCTCATAACAAATCTAAAATAGCAATACAAATAAAACTCGTCATCAAATAAATTTTCCAAGGAATCAATTTTTGTGAGAGACAACTCTCTCAAGACAGATAGTTGGCCTTCACACTCTCATCACAATCAAAGATAATAAGGATCTTCTCAATAAAAACTGGATTAACATCACAATCAATTGATCAATGGTCTCATTAACTCTCTAGACTCTAGCCATAGCCTGCAGCTAGGTTTAGAGCCGTCAAGATACCCATACCATTGATGTTGACCCATCGGTTCACCGTATGGTGACTCCAGCTCCCTGATGACTGTCCAATGAAGTTCCTATGACCCCTGCAGAAACTGTCAAAAGGATCAGCCAGTCTTTTGAGCCACCTCTAAAGGCTGGCCACTAGGACTTCTACTACAATAGGGTAACACCATCTAAGCCATGTAATGTAATTATAATAGCACACATAGTCCAATAGGCAGCACAATAATCAATATCCAAGAATAACTACCATTTCCACAAGGAAATGATGAAAACACAAGCATATCTAAGTTTGTGAAGCAAATTAATTAACAATTTACAAAACAAGTATCATCCTGAAAATCCTTTACTTTGAACAACAATATTTTGCAAGTGTGAAGCATTAATAAATAAACTCATTTAAAGTCTATCAAACCTTGATTCAAATATAAATCCAATAGAACTTAACTAAAGTAATAAAATATAATTATAGGTATTCTCCTAGTGGAATTATGCGTAATTAATCCAACCCATAAAAATAAATTTCCTAGGCTTTCGAGACAATTACTCCTTGACAACACCCCTTGTGTATGTCCCACAAGTGCACGGGTTTGTCGAGTAATAAAATCCCATGTGAGTGGGTATCGTATCCACAGGTAGTAGGGAGTAAAAATACTTAAATTGCTTCTTAACCAAGTGAAGATGAATAATGATTGTCTTCACAAGATATAATGTAAACTTGAATAAAAGAAACAAGAGAGAGAAAAGAACAAGTGAGAGATAAGGCAATCGATATAAATGGGATACTCGGATATTGTTCCATCTTGGACAATCATTTCAAGTGCAAAGCTGACTATTAAGCCTCCCAACTAATGCATTAATGAGTCGTGGTAATCCTTCAATACATGGTCCCAAATCTAAGGTTAACCATGACTAACTCTATACCATGTCCCGGAGGATAAATCGAATAATCTCAACACCTTACACGGGGATAGAATCGCATGGAATTCTATGGATTCCAAGTGATAAACCCTCTTCCTAGAAATAGAACTAACACTTTGGTTTAGGTGAGAGGTCCCTAGTCATAATTAAGCCCTAGATGATAAAAACACTTCAACGCTTCACTCCGTTGGCTTTGCAACTAAGCCACAGTGGAAGGTCATCCCTTAGCCCATTCACTCTACTATGACCCCAAAGAACTCAAGAAAATGGAGGTAAGATAAATCACACCGGAGGGGAAAGGGGATGCTCCGCTACCTCTCGACTCACCCTCTCAACCATCTCCAATCTAGCTTTGTCTAACTCTCGTGGTGTGTCACTCACTCACAAGGGTTACCAAGATGAACTCTCAACCCTAGTGTCACTCTAAGGGATGATTCAATCAATCAAGCATTCCAGATTGGAATTCAAATAAAACATCAATTAATAAAAGCATAATAAAAGGTTTAATGAAACAAATACATCCTAGGGCTCACAAATCCAAGTACCCACTTGGGGGTTTAGCTCTCTATGGAGCTAGTTATAATCAATAATGAAATCGAATGTAAAAGCAAGTAATCCATATAAAACCCCCTCGATAGTCATGACGATGGTCTTGTGGAGAAGCCTCGACTCTTCCAAAGGTCCCTTTGTCCAGCCTAGGATACACCTCGCTGGATCGGTGTCGACAAAAGCTCTCCCACTAACCTTCTTCCAAATGGAGCGCGATGTCGAAGCCGTAGAACCTCTCCAAATTCCTTGCCAATATCTCTTAAAACCCTAGCCGTATCCCTCTCTCAAGTTGGGGAAAAGATGGAGAAAAAATGTTGAAATCAGGGTTGAAATCTTCTTTAAATATGGCTGGAATCGGGCATCCACACGCCCCTGTAGATTCTCCAGACGGGCCTGTGGAAATTCCACACGCCGGGATACTCGAATGAGACTGCCCTTGTGCCCCTCCAAACCATCATGCTAACTTGAATAAAAGGACGTTGGCACATATTCTTGCATCTTCAACCCGACTTATGTCTTCATGTTTGAACCTTCTCAAGATTTCCTCCAAATAGTGCATTCACGATCTACATTGGCTTCTTTCTTTACCATTCAGCTTCACTACCCTATATACATGAAAGTAACATAAATGCACACATATTAGCGCTAAAACCCAATAAAAGTAATGCTCATCCTAAGGAAAGAACACTTCGCATTCTTATCACACAAGCACTTATCAAACTCCCCCACACTTAAGCTTTTGCTTGTCCTCAAGCAAAAAATTAAAACATTGAAGTATAGATGAAAGAAATATGGAAGTGCTTGGCCTTAGGTTCACCAAAACAAACAAAGGGAGCATTCTACAAGTAAGGGAAATTTCAACATTAAAAATGAAAAATCAATGCTCTAGCTAAAAACTCGAATCAAAAAGGACAACAAATCCGAAATCATGTAAGTGTGTGTAAACTCACTCAAGTTAACCCAAGGTATACTCCTCAAAGTTCTAAGTATAAGTGACTTATTTATCTACATAAAGCAATAAAAATTAAAAAAAATGGTAGTAGCTTCACACATCAATAGATCGATTCTTATTGTATGGAAGATGGTGTAGGCTAACCCAAAATATTTAGTGGTATATCTGTTTTATATGTGGAATTAGTCATTTTTTGCCTAATGCTACTCCACATAATCATATAATTAATGTGTATCCTAACTCCCAAGACTTTTCATAGTAATGCAACAACATCAAGTAATTATGAGTGAATAATGAATGAAGTACCATTATCTACTATTATTACTTTAATAATAAAATATTCTAAACATTGATAAATTTGGGATGCATCATGTGTTGGGACATGTCAATGTTCTTGGTTGTCCAGAGTGTCTTGACATTGAGGGCTTAATTTTTTTTTGGTCTTATTGTGGGCCTAGTAATGACAAGATATTTTTTTTGTTTTCCTTTTCTAAGATAATTATTGTGAAGGTCCATTTCTTCATATAGATATATCTTTTTAGCATATGATACCTACTTGAATATTCATCACCTTGTGCATTACAAGGAATATGGATTATTAGAGACTAAAATTCTTAGAGGATTAAAAAAATGTAGCTTTATGTCAAAGTTCCTAATGCTCTAATTCCCAAACAATGAACTCCATCAATCTCAAGCATGCATCATAAAAAGCTAAAAGTTAATGCCATATTTGAAAATTTGTCGCTATAGATCTCTCTTAAACTTTCAGAAAAAACCTCTTTCTCATATAACCCTCCTCAAAAATACTTTTTAAAACTCTTTCTATCATTGTCATTCTCCTTTTCTCAATTTAATCTTGTCACCATCTCCCTCTTCAAGGAACTCACTGGTCTATGTGTGTGCCTTTCTCTCTAGTTGGATCAACCATGCTATTTCCTTTTTTTTTCTCATCGTGGGAAATCTCACCGTCATTCTCTTAAGGGATAGTCTTCCCCTGAAATCCCAATCTCAAGGTCAGCAGGGATGATAGAATTACTATTCTTCTTTTTCTACTTCATTATATTTGGTTTCAACTATGATTAGGTTATGAGTTTTGGTTTAATTTATATTTTCTTTTTCTAATCCTTCTCTCATCTTTTCCCCATCTTTGGAGGAGCTTATGGCTAGGGTTTGGAGAGGTTTTGGCTAGGTCTTTGGAGTGGTTCTACGCCCTTCGACATCGCGTTCCTTCGGAAGATAGTTATTGGGGGAGCTTTCATCGACATAGATTTGGTGAGGTGTGCCCTAGGCTTGACGAGGGAACCCTTGGAGAACACGAGGCAACTCCACAAGACCATCAATACGGACTACAAGGGGGTTTTTCTTATAGATTGTATGCTTTTACATTTGATTTCATTGTTGATTGTATCCTGCTCCATGGAGACCTAAACCCCTAGTGCGTGCTTGGACTTGTAAACCCAAGGATAATTTTGTTTCATTGATCTCTCATTACATTTCTTTATTTAATGTTTTTAATTGAGTTCCAACCTTGAATGCTTAATGAATTGACTTTCCCTTAGAGTGACACTAGGATTGAGAATCTATCTTTGATAATTCTTGTGGATGAGTGACACACCATAAGGGTTAGACAAAGCTAGATTGGAGAGGGTTGAGAGGATGAGTCGAGAGGTAGCGGAACATCCCCTTTCCCTTCTAATGTGATTTATCCTACCTCCACGTTCCATGAGTTCTTTGCAGTCATAATAGAGTAAAGTGCTAAGAAACAAACTCCACTGGGGCTTAGTTGTGCGAATAACAAAGTTAAGTGTTGAAGTAATCCTTTGTGCTGGGCTTAATTGTGACTAGGGGTCTTTTCCCTGGACCAAAAGGTTAGATCTATATTAGGGAATAGGGTTTATCACTTCGAATACCCCAAACCTTCATGCAACTACACATGGTGTAAGGCGTCGAGAGTATCCCTTTCCACCGGGCATAGTGTGAGGGTTAGTCACGGTTGACCTTAGGTTTGGGACCGTGTGTCTTAGGATTTCCGTGACTCACTAGATATCAGTTAGGAGACATAATAATTGGTCTTGCACTTGAAACAATAGTCCTAGGGCAAAACAATGTCCGGGTACCCCATTTTATATCGATTGCCTCTCCTATTATTCTATTGCGTCTCTTTCTTCTTTACGTTCTTTCTATTTGTATTGATATTGTTCACATTACTCATTAATCATCTTCACTACAGCTAACTAGCAATACTTGTGTTTCTGAGTACTATTCCCTATGGATACGACTACCCATTCACCAGGGTACTTTCGTACTTTGACAACCTGTGCACTTGCGGTACGCACTCGCAAGGGGTGTGTCAACATTTTTGGCGCCGTTGAGAGAGAATAGGCATTTTGGAAGCATTTTGCACTTTTCTATTTTAGCAATTCATCACTTGTTCTATTTCACACTTTTTTATTCTTCCATCTTTCTAATTTGTTTTTCTTTCTTTAGTTGTAGCTCCATGTTATGACCCGAGGAAACCATTCGACATTGGATAAAGGTAATCCAGACATTGGTAGGAGAATCCATAGAAGGGGAAAGGAAACTATACAAGAACAGTCAAATCAAGCTAAGATAGAAGGTGAAGGGACTAATAATATGGCAGAACAGAATAAGCAGCAGAGGACACTCTCAGATTATACCAGACCCGCAGTTCTTGGCACGCAGTCTAGTATTGTGCGGCCACCGATTACAGCTCAGTGTTTTGAGCTTAAGCCATGATTCATCTAGAAGTTAAAGCAGCCAGCACAGTTTAATGGTTTGGCCGATGAGGATCCAAACAATCTTATTGAGAACTTTTTGGAAGTGTGCGACATGCTCAAGATTGATGGTGTCGTGGATGATGCTCTCAAGTTGAGGGCCTTCCCATTTTCCTTGAAAGGAAGAGCAAAGTAATGGCTACATTCATTACCTAGAGCATCGATCACTACATGGGAGGAGATGGTAGAAGCTTTTATTGGCCGATATTTCCCTCCCAAAAAATCTGCAAGGCTTAGGAATGAGATATCTTCATTTTTGCAAACAAAATTGGAGTCTCTTTTTGAGACATGGAATGGGTCAAGGAGCTCCCGTGGAAATGTCCTCAACATGGGTTCGTCGAGTGGATGATTATTCAAACTTTTTATAGTAGTTTGAACCCAAGCACGAAGTAGTTACTTGATGCTATAGAAGGAGGTACCTTAGGAAGCAAGAACCCCGACTAAGCCCAACATCTCATCAAAGTAATGTCTATAAACAATTATCATTAGAACACACAGGATAGAAGAAGGCAGCCAGACTTCATGAGATCGATGTAGTCACATCATTAGCGGCCCAGGTTAAGTCATTGAGCAAGAAGTTAAATACTCTAACTTCTCCTAAAGTGCTGGCCGTGATGAGTTGTAATGGATGTGGGGGAAAACATGAGCCATCTAATTGCCCTATTTCGATTGGTGGTACTACTTCTGTGGAATAGGTTAATTTTGTAGGTAATGCAATGAGAGGTTAAGGAAATCTGTATAGCAATACCTACAATCCGGAGTGGAGGACCCACCCAAAACTTTTATGGAGTTATCAAGGGTAACAGAAGACTATGGCACCACCGGGTTTTCAACCCTTACAACAAGCCCCAAACATGGAGAATAGAGTTTCAAGGTTGGAAAACCAGATGACAGACTTAGAAAAGGCTTTGAACAAGTTCATTTCATCATCAGGTATAAGATTTCAATCAGTTGAAGCCACACTTCGCAACCACACCGCTTCATTACACAACTTGGAGAACCAAGTGGGACAAATTGCGAAGTCACTCTCGGAAAGACCTCAAGGGAGTTTGCCTAGCAACACGGAGACCAATCTAAGAGAGCATGTGAAGGTGATCATTTTGAGATATGGTCATCAAGTTGAGGGTGGGCTCCCTAGTGAGAAAAGATCAATGTTGAGTCACTCATGGTCGTAGAGGTTGAGGAGAGAGCCAACAAAGAGAAGGAGGTGGCACCCCCACCTTACAAGCCGAGAATCCCTTACCCTTTCAAGATTAAAGAATGACCAAAATGATGAGCAATACAAGATGTTCTTGGGTCTATTCAAGCAGTTTCACATCAACATCCCATTTGTAGAGGCGTTGTCTCAAATGCCTCGCTATGTAAAGTTTCTCAAGGACCTCTTGACCAACAAGAGGAAGTTGGAGGAGAGTGCATCTATGATCTTAGATGTTTCATGTTCGGTGGTGTACTTGTAAAAGTTGATAAATATATATTTCCAACAGATTTTGTAGTGTTGGATGTTGACGAGGATGCTCAGGTTCAATTAATACTTGGGAGGCCATTTTTGCACAATTCCAAGGCTCTCATTGACATGGATGGTGGGGAGTTGACATTACGAGTTGGTGATGACAAGTTGACATACTGACTCTCCGATGCCATGCGGCATTCCCTTGACTTTGATGATATATTGTATTTTCTCGATACTACTGATGAACTAATTGATGAATATGTGCAGGAAATGATGTGTCCAGACCTGTTTGAGGGATTGCTAGATCAAGAGGTGAAGAATGAAGAAGTTGTGACACTTTGTTTATAGGACAAGGTGCAACCTACTCCGGGGATCATGAAGAGGATGGTCCAAAAGATGAAGCTAGCAAGAAGACATCACAAGAAGATACCCAAGGCTAATAGAGATGTGCAAGCACAGAGTAAGTGTGACGGACCCTTGTGTGGTAACAAGCTCGATAACTCTCCCTCTACTTTGAAGCAATTATGTGCATCATGCTTTCAAGTTGTAGGAAAGAGGGCAACTTTCATCTATGAGCCCCTGTGAGGTAAGCTTAGGTACGTCAAGCTTAGTGACGTTAAACAAGCGCATCTTGGGAGGCAACCCAAGTCTTTACTGTTTTGCTAGATTTTTAGTTTAGTACTTGCATGAATAAGAGCTTGAGTGTTGGCGTCTTGACTTTTACATGCTATCGCTATGTTTTTCTTGTGGATTGTTGGTGTTTTAGTGTGCCTAACTGTGATTGGCGAAGTTTCTTGGTCGTTTGAGCATGTTTTCCATTATTCTCTAGTCTATTTTTTATAGTATATGTAGGCTCTGTGTGTGTATAAGTATGCAGAAATTTTCTTCAGAGTCTGTAATTTTTTCTAAGTCATCCAGAGAAGACACATGGTCATGTCGAATTTCCACACGGGCGTGTGTTTTTGTTCAAAGCTCATCCTGAGAAGACACAGAGGTGTGTGTCTGCCCCTGTGAATGGCCTTGTGACGATCACACGCCCGTGGGTAATTTTTACACGGGCGTGTATTCCTCTACAGAGTTCTCAAACTCCATCCCAAGAAGATACAGGGGCGTGTGAAAGCCCCTGTGGATGACCCTATTAACTACACACGGGTGTGGGTAATTTTCACACGCCCGTGTGAAACTTTGCAGTGACTTCTCTTCTTTCCCAAGAGCACATAGGGGTGTGTGAGTGCCCTTGTGAGTACACCTGTGAGCATCCACACGCCCGTGTGGAATTTCCATAGGGGCTTGTGGAATACTTAGCCATTTCTATCGGAAGGACAGAAGAGCCACAGGGGCATGTGGGTGCCCTTGTGGGTTTGGTACACTGGCGTGGGGAATTTCCACACGCCCTTGTGGATGCATTCATAGCCAACTTGAGCTATCCCGAGAGCACACAGGGGCATGTGTCTTCCCCTGTGATGCTCCCCTGTGGAGTCACACGGGCGTGGATAATTTCCACACGCCCGTGTGGATGCACAGAACGCCAAGAGGCGTGGCTTTTTGTTAAAATCTACTCGTATCTCTTCATCTTTTCACTCCCAAACACTCAGAGAATGCATCTTTCACTCTCTTGACCCTTCACCATTGATTTATAGAGGTTTTTAGTGCTTTCTGGCCGTATTCAAGGTTTTATACTCTCATTTCGTCGATAAGCCCTTTTTCCTCTTTTCTTCACCAATCTTGATTTATTAAACTTAAACTGGTGAATGTTGTTTCAATTTTCATAAATAAATGAATGGTGCATGTTTTAGAGTGATTTTAGAACAAATTTATGATGGATTTTCACGAGTCTTGCATAGTGGCCGTGCGATTTTCACACCTCGTCGATCCACATGGGCGTGTGAAAATTCCACACGACCATGAGATTTCTGTAGTATTGATTTCTTTAGTTTACTTGATCGATTTTTTTTCAATTCTTGCAGATATGGCACCCAGGACAAACAAAACTGGCCGACAAGCATCCACAAGAGTCTTCTCCTAAGCCAGAGCAGTTGGAATTTGTGATCCCCGAACACCTGGTTCGCTTTGAGCATCTATCGAAGCTCAAGTTTGGGCAGTCACGATTCCCAAATTTGAGTGCACTAAGAGAGATCCAAAGAGGAGATGATGTGGCTGAGGAAGTTGATGAGCTCCTCTCAGTTAGTAGCTGGAGGAGATTATTGTCTATGAGAGAGCCAGCGACCCGTATGCTTACTTTAGAGGTGCTTTCTTCGTTCGAGTTCGATTGCTCATACAGTTGTTTCTCGAGCATCGATACTATATAGTTCAGAGCATTTGGACAGCACCACAGCATGAGTGTCACCTAGTTCTTGGTCCGGCTTGGACTATATGATGATGCTTTCACTGATACAGAGGAGTATGCTCAGCTGCCAACAGATTACCATAGCAGTTTGACACCTAAGCGAGCATACAGAGCACTGTGCGGATAGAGATAGTACGAGTCAAGAGTCTCTAAGGCGATATGCCTCTCCCGGCCGGCTTACCGCTACATCCACGCCATTCTTAGCCGATCAGTAAATGGTCAAGGTGACAGTACAGGGGTGTTGAGCTATCAAGAGCTGTTGTACTTGTACTCAATAAGGCAGAGTAAGCCAATTCACCTTGGGCACATTGTAGTAGAGTACTTGAGGCACTAGGGGTAGTATGCGGGAGTCGACGTCCTTTTCTCAAGCTCGTACATCACCAGACTCATCATCAAGATGGGTTTACTAGACGCGATCAGAAGAGTTGAAAAGATAATTGTACCATCACCCCTCGGCCTAAAGATAATGAGACTCATAGGGATGATCCGTAGATACCGAGATGTAGTCTATGTGTTGATCATGCCCCCACTAGAGATAACTGAGGGGGAGACAGATGCAGCAGAGGGGTTTTAGCCTGTACAGGAGCCGCAGCCAAAGCATATGGAGACCGATACACCCCATGTAGCATAGAAGCCACCACCAGTGCAGATCTTTTCTCCTTCTCGAGCCTATGATCGCTTTGAGAGGCTTAAGGGAGCTGTACGGATATTACAGTGGGACTTAGCTGAGGTTCGCAAGATATAGGCAGTGAACCACACTGAGATGATGGCACATCTTGATATCCTACAGCAGATTACTTAAGAGAGACATGACCTCACCATTCATGATGAGACCCCGCACTCCTTAGGTATCCCCAGCACCACCATCATCACCACCACCAGCATCAGTTGATCTAGCAGCAGCAGTAGAGACGACCGAGCAAGACACCAACGCTTAAGGCGTCTTTATCTTTAGTTGTTCTTATTTTTCATATTTTATTTCTGCATTTTATTTTGGACTTGTACTACTCAGAAAGGATTCTCCTTCTGAGTTTATCTTTTATTTTTAGTTTTTTGAGTTATATTTCATTTTTTTATCTTTATAGACTCAATTTTATTTTGTTTTTATTGAGCTTCACTAAACCCCCTTGTGTATACATGCAAATGGTCTTGTGAGTCTAGAATTTAAGTTTTAGTAATTGGCATGGTCAATGTGATATTCACATGGCCATGTGTGCTTCATAATCCATTAGAACTCAACACTCACTGAATATAGATTCATCGAGTGTACCATTAGGAGTTCAAGGGAGAATTGTTTCAATTGCCCATCTCCGCATATGTGTTTTGATTGCTTTATATCTTATTTGTACTTGCATCTATACATTCAGGACAATGTACATCTTAAGTGTGAGGGTGGGGGGAGGGAGGGGAGGTTCACATTACACATGTTCTATGCTTATGCTTCATTGTTCATGCTCATGTAGCCAATAGCAGTTCACCTTAGTTGCAATGGTTGTATTCTTAAGTTTAGGAGAATTTTTAACATTGAATGTTGTCATGCTCTAGTTTTACTTGAATATTTAGGAAGTTTTGCCCAATTGACACTTTGTTGCACTACTCACTCATTAAACCTTGTAGAAACTCAAGTTCAACGTTTAAGGGACTGTTTTAGTTTGTTTCTTGTTTTAATCTCTTTGAAAATAATAAAAATAAAATTATAAAGAAAGAAAAAGAAAATAAAAAAAATAGATATGTTTGTTTGTTTGTGCATTGGGGGTGGAAAGAGCTACTACCTATGAAGTATGAAGCTACTCTCATAAGTCAGATACTAATTATGCCCTAGTGAGAGAAAGAGCTATCTCATGGGATGAGTGAAAGCTACTAGCCCAGTAGAAAGAGCTACCACCTCTAAAGTGTGAAAGCCACCTTAGCGGCTACTTACGAAAGGGCTACCTTAGAGGATGCATGAAGCTACTAACTTTTCTTTGTTTTTTATACATAAATAAGTCTCTCTTACTTAGAACTTTGAGGAGTATTGATAAGTGCTTGAGTAAACATATTTTTATATGTATTTTTCATGCATTGAGCATCATTTTTACCATGGTTTATGTCTCATATTGTGTTTTTGGTGATCTTTTGTGAAATTAGGTTGTGAATGTCTTGAAGGATTAAAAGGGAGTCAAGATAGGCTATAAAGGCACATTGTTAAGAGTTCTTGTGCAATTCAAAGACCAAGACATGAGAGGAGTTCATAAATGTGAAGATGTGTGCCAACTTCCAAGGAGATTCAAGTTAATTCATTGGTTGGAAGGGCACAAAGGCAGTCACATCTTCATGTTCCTTCTCTTTGTGAAGACTGCGAGGTCTCTCAAAGACTCATCGATGAAGAAAAGCCTTATAGCCTAGAACATGATCGTGTGCCCGACCATGTGGCCTCAAGAGGAGAATGTTTGGACCACGTTTGTGATAAATACTGTAGCAAAACACTGTAGCAATTTTGCTATAACAGTACTATAGCAAAATTACTGTTCATGCGCCCGCGTCGATATTCCTGTAGCCCACGCGGGTGCATGGAAAATCAACATAGGTGCATGGGGGCATGTGACAGGTGCGGGTTTAGGCTTATAAATAGTCGTTTTGCCCTATTTTTTGACATCTTTTATGCGGCTCTTGAAGGGTGAGACGACTAGGATTTGGAGACGAGGTCTTTGCAGCTTTGGATGCACTTTGTCACCAACTTTGATCGATTCCTCCTCCGTCATATCATCAAGGAAGCCACCGGTGAACCTAGCTTCGGAGTGGGTACTTCAAGACGTCAAAGCTCTCCATCAAGGCCATCAATTCATATATAAGGGGGTTTATATCTATGGTTTTTATGTACTTTCATTCATTGATGGTGTGTTTTGTATGTTGCTCCATGGAGAGCTAAAACCCTAGAGGGTATTTGGGCTTATGAACCCTAGGATTCTCATCTTTGGTGAATTTGCTTTGTGTTTCTATTTAATCCAAGTTTGATTAAGTTTTAATCTTGATTGTCCAATGCTTGCTTGCCTTATTAATCCTATGGTTATTTGGTTTGCATGACTTGTTGCCTTGGTGAGAGAGAGGTATCTATTAGGGTTAGAACCTCAAGATTGAAGAGGGTTGAGAGGGTGAGTCATGAGATAGTAGAGCGTCCCCTTTCCTCTCCGATTGGTGTATTCTATCTCCGTATTCCCTAGACTCTATGCAACCATATTTTGTGTGAGGCGTGAGATTGATAGATTTCTCCACCAGGACCTTGTAGGAGGTTAGGGATCCTTCACCGGGAACTTAGGGTTGGATCCATCTTTAGGAATCGGATACACCCTTTGGAATCCCTAAAGTGCTTTGCGATCATATGTGGTGTGAGGTGTTGAGATTGAGCGATTCCTCCACTGGGACTTCGTAGGGGACTAGTATCGGTGATCTGGAGGCCGGATCTGATTATATTTAGATTTTAACGACTTAACTTACTCATTATAGAAACACTTTGCATATCCGGTACCTAATACCTGAATCCTAAGGGGAGCATTACCCGAATACCCCATTTTTACTGATTGACATCTCCCTTTATTTTACCCCTGCATATTCATATCTGGTATTCATTTTTTCACACATTAGGTCACCACATCATTCCATTTATAATTAGGCTAGATAGCAGAGAAGAAGTTAGTACTAGTAACCCTATTCCCTATGGATTCGACTACCTGACTCACCGGGAATTTTATTACTTTGACACCCATGTACTTGCGGTTCATACATAATTCGGGCACATGTCAAGTATACGTTGGGTTGACTTGAGTGAGTTTACACACACTTACACGATATTGGGTTGTTGTCCTTTTTTATTCAAAGTTTTTAGCTAGAGCATTGATTTTTCTTATTCAGTGTTGAAATTTTTCCCTACTTGTAGAATGCTTCTCTTGCATGCTTATGATGAACCTAAGTCCAAGCACTTTCAATTTTCCTTCTATATTCTTGAATGTTTTATTTTTGCTTGAGGACAAGCAAAAGCTTAAGTCTGGGGGAGTTTGATAATTGCTTGTGTTTTAGTAATGCGAAATATTCTTTTCTTACATTGAGCATTACTTTTCTCAGATTTTATAACTTATTCATGTGTATTTGTGTTCTTTTGTGCATGAAGGGTTGTGAAGGCAATTGTGGAAGAAAATGAACCAAAAGTAGATCGTGGATGCATTTATTAATGACGTCTTGGAGTAAACAAACGTGAAAGATACAATTTGTGAGCAAAGATATGCGAGTGTGTGCCAACCTCCATTATGCTCGAGCGAATATACAATTTGGAGGGGCACAAAGGTAGTCACACTCATGTGTTCCAACTTGTGCAAAATTAGCAAGATCTTTGTCAATGTGTTTTTATTGAAGACGTGAAGCGATCTACCTCATGGATGTGTGCCCGTTCATGTGGCCTCAATGAAAAGTGTGGATTGGGGAAGTATTTTAGGGGAATATTGTAGCAGTCTACTATATCAAATCAATGTGGCAATTACTGTTCATAGCTCACAGAAAATTAGTGTCCTGAAAAATTCACATGGGCGTGTAGAAATTCCACACGCCCATATGAATGCCCAATTCCAGCCCTATTTAAGCCGCGATTTCAGACATTTTGGAGATCTTTTCTCCAATCCTTCTCTCATCTTTTCCCCATATTTGGAGGCGCTCACGACTAGGGTTTGGAGATTCTTTGGCTAGGTCTTTAGAGTGGTTCTATGGCCTTCGACATCACATTCCTTTGGGAGATAGTTATTGAGGGAGCTTTCGTCGGTATAGATTTGGCGAGGTGTACCCTAGGCTTGATGAGGGAACCCTTGGAGAAGATGAGGCAACTCCACAAGACCATCGATACGGACTACGAGGGGTTTTTCTTATGGATTGCATGCTTTTACATTCGATTTCATTGTTGATTGTATCCTACTCCATTGAGAGCTAATCCCCTAGTAGGTGCTTATACTTGTAAACCCTAGGATAATTTTGTTTCATTGATCACTCATTATGTTTCTTTAATTGATGTTTTTAATTGAGTTCCAACCTTGAATGCTTGATGAATTGATTTTCCCTTAGAGTGACACTAGGGTTGAGAATCTATCTTGGTAATCCTTGTGGATAAGTGACACACCATAAGGGTTAGACAAAGCTAGGTTGGAGAGGATCGAGAGGGTGAGTCAAGAGGTAGCGGAACATTGCCTTTCCCTTCCGATGTGATTTATCCTACCTCCACGTTCCAAGAGTTCTTTGCGGTCACAATAGAGTGAAGTGCTAAGAAACAAACTCCATTGGGGCTTAGTTGCGCAAGCAATAGAGTGAAGTGTTGAAGTAATCATTAGTGCTGGGGCTTAATTGTGACTAGGGGTCTTTCGTCTAGACCAAAGGGTTAGATCTATATTAGGGAATAGGGTTTATCACTTGGAATCCCCAAATCTTCATGCAACTACATACAGTGTTAGGCATTAAGAGTATCCCTTTCCGCTGGGACATAGTGTGAGGGTTAGTCACGGTTGACCTTAGGTTTGGGACCGTGTGTCTTAGGATTTCCATGACTCATTAGACATCAGTTAGGTGACATAATGATTGGTCTTGTACTTAAAACAATAGTCCTAGGGTGAGCAATATTCTGGTGCCCCATTTAATATCGATTGCCTCTCCTATTATTCTATTGCGTCTCTTTCTTCTTTACTTTATTTCTATTTTTATTGATATTGTTCACATCACTCTTTAATCATTTTCACTATAGCTAAGTAGCAATACTTGTGTTTCTGAGCATTATTCCCTGTGGATACGACTACCCACTCACCAGGGTACTTTATTACTTCGACAACCCATGCACTTGCGGTACTCACTCGTAAAAGGTGTGTTAACAAAAAAATTCATGTCAAAACATATGTAAACCATGTGTATAATATGCACTCATCAAATACTACCACACTTTATCTTTTAATTATCCTCTAGCAACAATGCGGAGAATAGGAAAGAGATAAGTGCATGAATTCTAATCTCAGAACACACAGGCGTCTCTAATGCATTAGAGGGTCTAGTGATGAGTGTATGCGCCGAAAGTACAAAATGATAAGTTTCACCTAAGAATTGTACTTCCCCTCATGAGTGTGTGCCAACCCTATCCATGTACCCCATGAATGCCCATAATCAACTAAACCCCATGACCTTATTCTCCAAAAGAGTAACTCCTAGAACTTATTACATAGGGTAGTAGCTTCAAACACTCTTGATGTAGTCGTTTCTCTCCGTAGGTCATCACATTTATACTTTTAATGCCTAGGATCTGACTACTTGAGAATGGCATTTCACTCTTCATAAATGATAGCTCTTTCTACCATCTTTTGCACTATTTTCCTGGTAGTGAATTCACTAATGAATTCTATTTTATTTTTAGACTATTTGAAAACTTGTCTTTTTACTAAAAGAGTCAGGTAGTTTGTGTCTTTCCTAAGGTATAAATGGCTATACAATCAGGTTATGGTGATAAATAGATTGGGGTTTCCAAGATGCTAGGTGAAACCAATTGAAGTCCAAAGAAATCACACTTACACTAGTGTCCCCATAAACTAGAAATTCCTAACTCAATATAATAAATTGTCCTAGGTCATACATCATCCAATAAACTCATTTACAATGAACCCTCTAAAAAGAGAGTGAGGTGGTGGTGCAGTATGGCTAGAAGAGGCAAGGACTGGAGACAAAGGAAAAGTATTGAGGGAGGATGAAGTAGCCTTAGGGGATGGTTGAGTAAGCAGGCAGCTCGAGAATAGTGGAGCCAATGTCACAATAAGTGGTTCCACGGAAGGTCCGAGTTGAGCACAAACATCACCATAGCAAGTAGGGTTGCAATAGTATTAGGCGTAAAACCCCCAACCATCATTATCCTCATTGTCCCCTGTAAAAGGCCCATCCCCAGACTAGTCAGGTGATGTAGGGACCCCGTGAAAATAACTTCAACTCAGGGATTCATTTCATGGTCATGTAAAGAATCTGTGATGGTATACCCAAGGTTGAGCGAGAATCCATATTTCACACTGAGGAGATACAGGAAATCTTGGCTATTGACCACACCAGTGTTGTCTCCCCGCTTAATGAGTGATCTGCTAAGGAGAATGTATACATATCTCAAAAGGGGCAGAATAGAATGAGATGGCCTTCGACCCACGGCAGTTGAAGATAGAGTCGGTGCTGATCTAGGACAAGCAACTCTTCTGAGACCCCCCCAAATGGATGAGAGATGAGCAATATCTTATACTTGGATCTCTAAATAAAATTGGAGTCATATAGACCAAACAAATCACAAACTTAGTATAACTCATGTGATGGAGGGCACTATAGAGTTGAAACTGGACCCGATCAGCCAGATGCTAGTTGACAAACCCTTTATCCATCTCAAATGTAATGAGGATCTCCAATGTTAGGTTACGGTATTAAAGCACTCCGTGCTCTTTTCAAGTTCTGTCTTCTTTGCCTCTACACATGAATACAATGTTCCTAACCCTAAGTTTTGGTGATTATGGAACTAAGACCATGTATAGAATATTAAATCATACTTAGATTGAAGTTAAAGGCTAGAAATAAAAAGATTTAAGGCGAAAGAGTAATAAATTTATGCGATGAAGAGAAATAAAGAGATCCGTGAGAAACAACCTAGGGAAATCACGAGAAAAGACACGCAAATGAATGACCAATGACAGTGCTTTAGCATAAATAAAACACTATGGTTCCAAAGGTTTGGCCCAAGTATAACCTAAGCATGGCGTACTTAGGCCACGCTCTTCCCAGTTTGAACATTTATTTGGAATATGAAAAGTCCTTCGGCGTCGTGCTCCTAGAAAGAGCATGAGTGTACTTACTGATGATGAGCCCGTGCTTATTTTAAATATTCCCAGTTTTGTCTAGAAAAGGTAGCACGCCCCTGCTCTTGATCCTCTTACAATGCTTCATAGAAACACTCCCTAAGGAAGAGCATGCTTAGGTTATGCACTCAATAGTCCTGGTTGCTATCCTTATTCCTACAATTTGCACGGCCAAGACATGGTCGTGCTTCACTTGTGCACTTCTCACTAATTCCTCTAACTCCTAATCTTGGCCTACTTACACCTGCACTTACGCATTATTTACACAAAACATAAATATATTGCAATTAAGCACTAAAATAAGTAAAACACACCAAGAAAACATAATAAAATCATCAAAATCATCAACAACAAAAGAAAACACAAAAAATAAAAAAAAACAAAAAACTGAAATTAATAAGAAAATTTGGGTTGCCTCCAAAGAAGTGCTTATTTAACGTTGCTAACTTGACGTACCTTGCATAGCACTCATTGAGCCTTATTAGACTCACTACATACTGTTTGGGTCGTTGTCCATTGACCTTGAAAGTTAGCCTTTAATATTACAAAAATCCATAATGAAACCCAAAACTAGAGATATAAATGAAAATATATGAATAACTCCCTCAATGCTTTTCTTTAGTGGATGGTCACATATGTAATCTTTTATCAACTCACTACATAGCATTTTCTAGATTGCTTGCTTAAATGATTTGACTACGAGTACATTGATGAACTAATTAAGAAAATATGACTTGACAATGCTGGTGAATTTGTCTCAAACTTTTAACGAATATTATATATCTATTGGAATTGATTTTGAACATCTTATGGTACATATTCATGCATATACATAATGGATTCGCAAAATTACTCATTAAGCTTTTACATCAATTACAAAACCATTACTTATGAGATCAAAACTTCTAATTTCTTCTTAGGAATATGCTAATTTTCTTGTACAGTTGGTTTTTAGTAAAGAACCTAATATTTATCATTTAAGAATTTTTAAATATCTAGTTTATGTTCCAATTGCTCTACCACAAACACACTAAGATGGATCCTCAAAAGGATGGTTAGGAATTCACATTAGATTGAAGTCTCCATTTATAATAAAATATCTAGAATTATTAAGAGGAGACTTTATTCACAACTTGGCTTATAGATTGTCATTTTGATGAATCAATATTTTAAATATTAGGAGAGAAAATAAATAGTTGGAGAAATAGAGTGGTTTGAATGAATTATCATTATCTCATCATGATCCTCATACTAAACAATATGATTTGGAAGTTCAAATGATTATTATTTGTAAATTTTAGATGAACAACTACCAAACTCATTTACTAGCACAAAAAAGAGTAACTAAATTGTATATACCAACTATTAATGCTCTAATCAAAATTGATGTTCCTATAGGACAAGTTAATGTTGCAAATGAATCTAAATCATGCATCAAGTGTGGCAAACTTGACAATTACAAAGATAAAAATTCTCAAGAAAGAAAAGGATCTAAAAATCAAGATGGCCAAATTGATGATACTGTAACTCTAGAATAGTCTCTAGAAGTCTCTAGTCATAACTAATATTTATGTTCCATCAAAAACTCATATACCTAAAATTTACAAAAAAGAAGAAATCTCAATAGCTTATATCATGTAGCCTTATTAGACTGTACATCTCTCTTTGTATATCCAAAGAATATGTAGGAACATTGAGTGAAATATTCTATAGCAACAAAGAGAGTTATGAAATCATTAGCACCATATTAGAAATTCCTCCTAGAATAGTTGTTAATGCAAACAACAAAAACTTTGCTATTATAAATAGAATAAGATGGAACTATTGTGTTAATAATGCTTTTTGCATATAATGTAGCCCTTGATATGATAAATTGTGAGGATCATAAACCAAAGTCTACTGAGGAATGCAGATGAAGAAAATGTTATGCAAAATAGAAAGACTCAATCGAGTTAGAACTAAATTAGCTTAGAAAGTGAAAAATTTTAGACTTGTAATCTATACACCTGAAGGTGTAAAGCCAAACAAACACAAATGGGTATTTGTGTTAAAACAAAATAAGAAGGATGAAACTATGAGATATAAAGCTCAACTTTACTCTCAAGGGCTTTAACAAAGACTTGGTAATGATTATGATGAGACATACTTACCTGTGATGGATACAATTACTTTTCGATACTTAATTAACTTGGCAATATTTTACTCTATTTGCATTTAATTGATGTTGGTACAACCTATTTGTATTTATTGATAGTGAATTCTATTTAAAAGACAATGAAGGATTTAGAATGACTAAAATATGCAATTCAAGTTCTCAAGAACATTATTTAATAAAATAAGACAAATCTTTGTATGAATTGAAAAATTCTGGACACGTGTGGTATAACCATCTCAACGAATTTTTGTTGAAAGAATTATATAATAATAATCCCATTTATCAATGTATTTTTATGAAGAGATCTGAAAATGAGTACGTTATAACTGTTGTTTATGCTAATGACTTAAATATTATTAGAACTCGGGAGAATTTCCAAAAGCACTAAATTACTTGAAGAAAAAGTTTGAGATGGAGGATCTTGGAAGAACAAAATTTTCCCTTGGATTACAAATCGAATATTTAAAAGTGACATTTTTGTACATTAAGAAACTTACCCAACAAAAGCATTGAAATGGTTTTAAACTAGACAATTCACATCCATTGACTACCCCAATAGTTGTAAGGCCACTAAATATGAATAAAGATATTTTCATACAAAGATTCGGAGCGCTAATAAATCATGCTGATTATACATGACATGATATATCATTTACTATCAATTTATTAGAAAAATATAGTTCTTCTCTCATACGAAGATATTGGAATATAGTTAACTATATAATTCACTACCTTTGAGTTACATGGCATATAACTTTGTTTTTCTAACATATACCTAAGTTACATTTAATTAGTTATGTAGATGTAGGGTATTTATTTGACTCACCTAATGCCCAATCACAAACAGGCTATTTAGTTGCATGTGGCAATACAATGGGTTCATGATGATCAATAAAACAAACTATAGCAGCCATATCATTTAATTATGTAAAAATTTCAATAATGCATGAGGCAAGTCGAGAACGTGTTTAGGTAAGATTTGTGATTCAACTTATTTGAGGGTCTTGTGGTTTGTTTTCCAGGAAAATAATCTCAATTGTTTTATATAATAATAATGCTGCATATATCACCCAATAAAAAAAAGTATATTTAAATAGATAGAATTAAACATATTTTACCAAAATTTTGCACTCATGTTCTTCAAAAGATTGGTGATATTAATATTTAACAAGTCTTTCGTGTAAGTGATAATCTAGCAGATTTGTGCACAAATTAAAGACACTTCCTACTATAATTTTTGAAAAGCTAGTCTATAATATTAGAGTTTGTCAACTCTAAGATTTCAAGCAATATTGTCATGAGGGAGAGTTAATAAGCATTGTACTCTTTTTTTTTAACTATGATTTTTCTCACTAAGTTTTTTAGTGAAGTTTTTAGTAAGACACTATACAGTCATGTATTAAAATAATAAGGTACGATTTTCCTTCACTAGATTTCTGTTAGACTCGGTTTTACTTATAAAGTTTTAATAGGGCATAATATTATATATTGAACATTCAAAGGCAGATGTTATGAACAAATATAATTTGTGGATCTAATTATATAAACTCCTACATCTCTTCATCTTCAGTAACACAATACACCTCATTTGCTGCTCGTGTTTATAATTTTTATAAAGAAATTAAATATATATGTTTTTCAATATTTCTTCTTTATCTAGCGTTAATCTGGATGATTTTTCAGATAACATTCTTAGTTACATATATTATTTTCTTCATATTTCCTCTCGAGGTTGGTGTATTGTGTTTTTTTCTCAATTCTATAATAGTACCAAAATTCAAATATATTTATAATTTCTGTTTAAATGTTTAAATAGATAAAAAAAAAACAATCATATACCTTTACAAAAGCAATTTATACTTCTTTCAATTAATTATAATCTTATTAGTAAAGCTTAACAAATTGATCTTCAAAAACTAAAAATACATATTTTCTTAATAAAATAATAAAAAGATAAAAAAAATTCTAAAACTTAGGTTAAAAATTTTCAAATAATAGTATTAAACTGAGGGGCCGTTTGGTTTGTGGTAATGACATATTACCACGTAACGAGATTACCATGGTAATATGAGTGGGAATGTTATATGATTGGAAATATTGCAGTAATTTAATATAACCATGTTTGGTTGGAAACTCTTATTGCCGGGAATAGTTCATTACCGTGTTTTGTTTTCATGGTAATCAATTTGTTAAAATATAAGAAGTTATAAGATTACCATGGTAATCCAAGATAGACACCAAATTTGGTGGTAATAGGATTACCACTTTCTTGGTAATATTTATAAGTTGGTAATGTGATATTACCATCCACATTACCAGCGATGCAATACCAAACGTGGTAATATTTTCATATTAGCACGTACCACGTGGTAATCTTTCTACACTACCACGAACCAAACCGCCCCTGAAGATAATGTTGTTTAAATTATGGCAACCCGCTAATATATTAAAAATTTTCAAATAATCAAATAATAACAGTAATCAAGTTGTTAAATATTTCGATTATTTATAAATATATATATATATATATATTTTGGTTATTGTGTTTAAGTTTTGGATCTCATAGATTATCGATCTTATTATATTGAGCGATGCTATTTTTATTCCCGAATGACGTGGATGAACAACTTGTCATCCACATCCTCATCTAAAATTATAAAACCTTAAAAATACTTAAATTCTTAAAAAAAGTTTAAAAAAATTATAAAACTATATCTAAAATCTTAAACCCAAATACTACGAAATCTATACTAGAAAAATCTAAAAACTTAAACCCTAAACCCTAAATCCTAAGCCCTAAACCTTAAATCCTTTGTCCCTAAACCCTAGGAGGGGGTTTGTGATTTTCTGTTTAGGGTTTAGGTGAGAGGATTTTTCGATTTATTATTATTTTTACAATTAAATGTTTAAATTTATTATTTAGATAATGAAGAAAAATTATTTTTTTTAAAAAAAAAATAAATAAAGAAAAGATGACGTGGATACTGAAATATGAAAAAATTTATTCTATAAAAATATCATTACTCCATTATATTTCATACGTTTTAGATTATCAAGCATCTATGCCATCAAAATTACCATTTTTAATAACACTCACAGACCCAATTCATTATGCGGTAATCCCACCGGGTATACCTACACCAATACAGCACATGTGACAACACACGACCCAAAAGTGGCGCCCATCAACTACTCATCGAAATTAACACTAATTAAGGGAGAACAGCAGGCATGAAATCATTAAAAATTCACATTAAAGATAATCAATAGTAAAATTCCTAAATTACGCCCTTAGTCATTCAACGAAATAACCAAAACACCCTCTCCGCCCCAGAACGCCTCGTCAGTTGTCACACTATAAAAGGCCCCTGCCAAAAACGCTGCTTTTCATCAGCACTGCTTTCGATTCACAGGAAACCAAGCTCGGAAATAATGGCGGTTTCTCTCCCCGATGAAGAGCTAGAGGTCCTCAGCCATGCGTTCTCAGGTTCGTTGCTGTTGTTTTCTTCAAATTTATCTTGAATGTTATCCGAAAGGAGTTTCGATTGTTGTTTTTTGTTGAAATTTATGTGTAAATGAAGGATGTGGAGGGCTTGGAGTGGATGAGAATTCATTGGTGGACATATTGAAGAGATGGAAGCAACCGGAGCAGCGTAGTCTGTTCAGGAAGAGCAGCTCTAAGTTTTTCAGGCCGGATGGACACCCACATCACTATCTCTTTGAGAGATGGGATGATGCCCTCATTCGCACTCTCAAGTTTGAGTTCGCTCGTTTCAAGGTAATTGGTTTTTATTGTATTGTATTTTTATGCGTTCTTTATTAATTGGGTAAAAATCTTGTTTTTGTCGATGAAATTATCAATTGTTACTTAGAAAATAAAGAAATTTTGACTGGTTTTTTTTTGTTAGGAATTTATTATGAGTGATCAGAGGGGAGAAATGGGGTATTAGTTATTCATTAGTTTTTATAAACTTCAATTTTTTATCATCGCTTTGCTCGTTGAAGACCATCCATTTTTTTTTTCAATAAAATTATCAACTTCTAGTTTGAAAATAAGTAATTCTGATCAATTTTTATGATTTTCATCATCTTTTCATTTGTTAAAAATCTTGTTTTGTTGATGAAATCATCAAGTCGTGTTTTGGAATATAAGAAATTGTAATTGAGTTATCATTGATTTGTTATGAGTAATTTAAGAGGAGAAATGGGCCATAACATTGTCCTAGTTATTAAAATATTCATTTGCTGCCTTGATTTTATCTGTTGATTCCTTTGCAAAATTTTTTTGTCGTCTGCTATATGTTAAAAATTCTGTTTTTGTTGATGAAATTATCAAATTCAAAACGTAAGAAATTCAAATTGATTTTGGATAAGCAATTTATTAATGAGTTAATAGTGATGAAAAATGGAGTATAACTTTTCTTTATTTAATACTCGTGTTGTTCTTGAGAAACTGAATTCGTAAAGCTTTATTGAAAAGAGTTACTTCAGAACTGTTTCTTTTAGGTTGCTCTGTTTGAATTAATTTCAAAATACAAGTTCATGTGAGAATTCTCTCTAGGCGTGCATTAACCCCAATCATTCAAATAGTTTCATCATTCATTTCATCAGCTGACCTCGTCTTTTTCTTCATTGAACCAAGAATCCTTTACCTTTGTTTTTGGTCTTTTATCTGTTTCCATTAATATAGATTTGTCATCATAGAGAAAGGAAAGAAATTGATCTCAACCAAGTACAAAACAAGCATGATTTATGTAAAAATTAGGTAGAATTTTCTGTGCATTCTAATTAGATGATGAGATCTCTCTGTGCTACAGGAATTGGTGGTGCTATGGACAATGCATCCATGGGAAAGGGATGCTCGTTTTGCTCACTATGTGCTCCACAAGGCCTACCCCTTCACCATCCTGGTAGAGTTGGGCTGCACTAGATCATCTGAAGAGCTCCTTGGTGCCAGAAGGGCGTACCAAGCCCTCTACCACCATTCACTTGAGGAAGATGTCTCTATCCATGTCAAGCAAGACTATACCAATGTAATTAGGACAACCATGGCGTTATCATTTTGAAATTACCACCCATTCCCTATGCTTCTTGGCTGCTGCTGACTTGGATATGTATATATATATTTTTTTTGTATGGACAGTTGTTGCTTGGAATAGTGAGTGCATACAGATATGAAGGTCCAAGTTGGAGTGAGGAAAGAGCTAAATTAGAGGCCAAGGTTCTTGGTGAGGCTATCCGAAATCCTAATGCAGTGAAGCCTGTAGAGAATCAAGAAGTCATTAGGATACTGACCACCCGGAGCAAGCTTCAACTTAGAGCCACCTTCGAACATTACAAGGATATTTACGGGAAGTCGATTGATGAGGTTTGGATTTGGTAGTGACTTTCTTTATAAATCCCTCCTAACTGGCTTGAGCTTCCTGTATGACTCTTTGTTTTTATGGTTAGGATGTTGGTGATGATTTGTGCTTGCAAGAGACTGTCCTATGCTTGAAATCACCTCCTACCTATTTCAGCAAGGTAAGTAATTTTAAGGCTCATCTAACAAGTACCTTTTACTGCTAATATCTGTTAGCTGTTGTTCAAATTTAAGGTTTCTAAATTGATTTTCAGGTGATCAATGAAGCCTTGAGAGACGATGTCAGTAAGAGCACCAAGGAGGCTCTCACCCGAGTGATTGTAACTCGGGCTGATGCAGACATGAAGGATATCAAGGATGAGTATCAGAGGCTATACGGGGTTGAACTCGAAAATATGATAAGCAAAGGAACACATGGTAACTACAGGGATGCCTTGCTCTCTTTGGTGGCAAGACAAGAGTAAGAAGCTCACATCCATCTCTTAAAATCGACGGTTTCCTATTTAAATTTCTACATTAGTTGTTGTCTGTGACCTCACCCGGCTGTACTCTGAGTTTCCCTATCTTGCTCCTTTGGTTCTTGGGAATTTCTTCTTTTCCATGAAATCAGAATAAAAGCTTGTGTTGTGTGCCCAATACTTCTACATTTCAAGTATTTGAATTTATTCCTCTCATTGTAAGTTGAATAGTCATATATGAATAAGTGATCAATTTCCTGCGTTCTCTCTTTTCGGATTGTTGTTGTTTGATTGTGTCACTGTCACATCTTATGTTGCTGAAATCTAAATTATTGATGATCGTCTAATTCTAAATGTGAACAAGAGTTTGTGACTTAGTTGTATTAATTTTAATTTCACTTTCAATGTTTTAAAAACAATCTAAGACCAACTTTTGATAAAGATCTAAAAGGCAAAAAAATAAAATACCAACATCAAAGCTAATCTGTCTTCACAATAATTGAATTTTGGTAAAACTGTTTTAAGATATAAATATTGAAACCCCCCTCGATGAAATTAACATCAGCAATTATTAGGAAGTAGTGATCATCCTTGAGTTTATCTTTATAAATATTGTTGGGTATATGAATGAGCCGAGAAAAGGGTTTGCTGTAAATTATGGAGGTTTTATTCACTAGTAAGAAGTTCAACATCTTCTGAACGCTACTGCCAAACGTCTATGCTTGAGAGCTTGTCATCGGAATGCCTATCTAGTTTTTCTTTTTTCTTTTTTCCTTTTTTCTTTTTTTCTTTTTTACAAACAGTAGAAAAGAATTATCAATGTCACGGATCTCAAGGATAAAGTGGCAAAAGTTTCATCCTACTTCTCCTTACACTATGGTAGCAGTTGGTTAGATGTAGTTGAAAATACAGTAGATTTTCAATCACAGTGTAGTTGACTGTTATTGAAAATGCTGGATTTCAAAATTTTGTGTTTGTTTGGGAGGATTTGTAAATCTGGATTTTGAAAACATGTCTTTGGTTGGATGTATTTGTAGGATATAAACACCCTTGCTAAGGGTACTCCACCTTGGTCATTATTAAATTTAATTAATTATAAATACACAATTAATTGTTATTAATAGTAACCAAAATAATTATACATATAATTGCTTAATTTAATATAAATTTATGTTTTCATTACAAATTATTGTTATTTTTTATAATTATAAAAAATATATTACACTATTTATAATTTTTTATATTCATAATTTTTTATATTTCTAAAAATATAATAGTAACCATTTATTATTTAGATAAAATAATATCATGATTTTATTTTTATTTTATTTATATATAAATTTATTAGAAAGTCTCACGTGACACAAGAGACTTTCTATGAAAATCCCAAATGCAGGAGATTAAACTACGGCCGATTTGGACGTAGTTTGAAAACCAACTAAATTCATCTCCACTGCATTTCTAACTACTTTCAAATTCTCAAATCCAACCAAACAAACACCAGATTTTGAACTTTTTTGTAATTATAATTACATGTAGTTTTATATACTGCCAAACAAACACACCCTATATGTTTTTTATTTTTAACAATACTCGATCCATAACCACCAACACTTTTCAATCCATAACCGCCAACACTCTTCACAATAAAGCTAGTGCCGAAAAAAAAAATTTCAGTGAAATTAGTGCTGCTAAAGTATAAACCTTTGGCAAATCTGTATGTTTCAAAATCTCTTATTTAATCTAACAATTTTTTTCTAATTTTATTAAAATTTTTATAAAATTGCTTTTTCACTTGCATCTCTATCCACTTTTGCTTTCCAAATACGGCAAGCTTTGACAAACTTGTGGGAGATTACTTGAATATGTGAAGAACAATAAAAGTAAATAAAATCAAGTAATAATTTCTTAAAATTCAAGATTTTTTAGCTATAATTTTTTTTTGTCTATAATTCTATGCACATTAATGCTGGCTAACATTTTTTCATAATAGAACCAATGCCGCTCAGCTATAAATCCTTTTTGCAAGTCTCTTTTTCTAATTTTATTAAAATTTTTATAAAATTACTACTTCACCTGGTCAGCTGGTCCTCCATATACTTTTTGTATTCCAAACATGGCAAGCCTTGATAAACTTACAAGGGATTTTGCTAGAATATGGAAGAACGCCAACGACTATTTGGTCTATTGGTATCGGGTCCCTTGAGTAAGGTGTTCGCTCGAGTGTCGAGCGTGACTCCCCGAATTCGATCCCCATCTCGCGCAAAGTGAGGGCACGGTTTGGTGGTGAGCGAGCCCCCCACGTATTCGTTCATTGGTTTCGGTGTTTGTCGCCTTTCTCAAAAAAAAAAATATGGAAAAACAATAATGATAATAAAAAAACAAAGTAATAATTTCCTAAAATTTAAAATTTTTAGTTATAGTTTTTTCCACTGTCTATAATTCAATGCACATGTAGAAGCATTTTACAAATTTATTCTATTAAATACTTTAATGGGATAAAAATCATTATAGTTTATTTAGATTTAATTATATATGAGGATAGCATTAATGATAATATTATTTAAATTTTGAAGTAATATCAAAGCTAAAGCTATCATTTCGTACTGCCGCTTGTTATTTCAAATCCACAATATTAAATATAATAAAATATTTGCGGCAAAATTTGAAAACAAATTTGTTAGTTTTTGTCATATACATATCATTTCATGTATATATATATATATATATACATTAAAGTAAAAAGAGTTAATTGCCACTACTCAATCAGTGAGGAAATTTTTGCCTCCAACAATTATTTATATTTATTTAAATAGAAATTCTATAAAGTATTAAATTAATGGTAAATTAAAAAAGATTAATTATACACCCTCCAATCCTCTTTAATTATCCATTTTATCTTGGATTATCAAAATCGGTTAAAGTTATTTGCAAACTAAGTTTATTAAAGGTTGTATTAATTTTTCAGAATTACTCATATTTAAAATATACTTTAAAAACATATATAGTTGAATATAATATATTGGAACTTGTAGAGATATATTGAATATAAAAAGTAAATTTAAAAAAATAATATTTAATATTTCACAAATTTTTTAATGGATAAGTACAACGGATAAAAAGAATTTTAATTGAGACAAATAAAAAAGACAGATAGGGTAACTATATATAAATATGTTATAATTAATGAATGGGCATTTTCAAATGAATTAATTCTTTTGCAATAGGTTTAAGCATATATCATTTTTTATATGAGCTACCTATTTATAAACAAAAACTATATTATAAGACAAGATTTTTAAACCTGATCACCGTTACGAAGAAAGTTACGAAGACCGTCATTGCCACCAATTGACTTTCTTCTCTAATAAGATGAAAAGATTGATCGGAAGAGTGTTGATGAAAGAGAAAACCATTGAAAAGGATTTCTCTGAGCATTTACAAAGAATCTAAGCTAAGGTTGTGGTTGTTTTCAAAAAAGAACAGAAAAAATCTATTAAATGGGAAGATTTCAAAATCAAGAAATTCAAATTTTGGAATGGTGTAGATATCCACCTTTAATCGGAAATGTCCAACATTCCTTTCAACATGCCTATAATTATTTCTCGCCCTCTGACCTTCATATAGTTGATGACATCCAAACCAATTTGGTCAAGAGTAAGGAAAACGGCCTATTATTGAAAGAAATGATAAATAAGTCAGAAGAACAGAAAATCCCTACGTCAAACCTACTGTAGAGAAGTGTTTACCAAAGTTCATACAAGACCTTTACCTTCCCATTCTTTCCTGGGCTGAATTTGTTCCCCGGATATTTCTCCTTTCAAAGGACATGCTACCAATCAAACTTTTTTCTCTGGAGGGGTCTCCACAACGATGATTCTGCTGGAAAGGATCCGCTTATAATCTGGAGGTAGAAACTTCGTTTTCAACAAATACTTCATCCTATACCAAGTTTCGTACATAACCTATACCTTCTCATTCTTTCTCTATCTTCTTCATCCCTCTGCAATATTCACAGTTTTTCCTCAAGGGGCATTAATTTGATTTGTGTCTAGGTTGATTACACCTAGAACATTCTGTCTCCTTTTGTTCCTCCAATCGTTGCAACGCTTCTTCCTCTTTGTAGAGGGGTTCTAGCCACCTGACACAACGGATAACCAATTTTGATCCAAAAACTCACTCAAAATAGAGCAAACAAAAACATAAAAATTTCAATTGATCGATCCCTTTTCACAGACCCTAAAACAAATATTTATAGAGACTAAATTAAAGGACAAAATAGTAAATTAAACTAAAATAGTTATTGGATAAATAAACTAACTAATAAATTTAAGATAATTAAAAATACTAAATAAAAACTATTTGAAGATTTAAATCTATAATATACTATTTTCAATAATTATGATTTATTGAAAACAGTATATTATAAAATAGTATGTAATATAATATCTTATAAATATGACATTATGCGGGTGTTTTTTTAGTAATGTATAAATGATAAATATTTTTTTTATCTTTTTAACTATATTTGACTCAAAAGTATCTTTTAATTTTATTGAAAACAATATTGCCTATTATATCATTTGCTATGAATATTAATATGTAGTCACTCACTTTATTGAAGAATCAAAACAATATTTAAACTGATTAGCTATGCATCATCAATAATTTCATTAATGATATCATAAAAAAGTTGGAGAATCATTCAGTATGTCAATAATGGAGAATCAATAAACAATTTTTTAAAATTTAAATTAAGTTTGTTGTTTTCAAACATTATTATCAAAATTATCTATAAACATTATTATTAACATTAATGTTACAAAATCCAACCCAGGATTGCAACTTATGAAGGTTCCTAGGTCATGGTTCACTGGTTGAACGAGGGTTGACCCTATCATGAATATAATATATATTTTTTTATAATTTTAATTGTATATAAATATATAAGATGTATTATAAATTAATAAAAAATTGAAAACAAAAATATAAAATTTCAACAATCAAACGCTATTTCTTATGTTTTATAAATATTAATTTCATATCTTAAAAAATATGAGAAATATGTATAATCTAGTATAATTTAAATACAAATTCAAGCAAATATATATATATATATATATATATATAAATTTTATACATAACCCTCGGATTAACCTGCTTTAATCTAACTGAGTCAACTGAGCCAATTCTTTGTGCCCGGTTTTCATATGACCCAACTCAATAACATGGCCGAATTTGGTTGAACCGGATCAAACTGGGTTTCAAAATATTGATTAATAGCATGCATGGTGTTTATCTCTCCCACACATAACATAGGCATAACACAAATATTTATAATACCAAAAATAAGCAGCTCAAAAATTACAATTACCAATAATTTTTAATGGATTTGAATATGGATAAACAAAATTATTTTGAAAATATTTAGAACTTCATAAGATATTTCGTAATATTTAATAATATTGTACTAAAACTTTAAATGCAAATTCATAATTCTAAAAATATGCATAAGTCAAAAAATTTATTGATAACTCTATAAATTAATGAAAATTTTATGTACTTAATACTTATCAAAGCAGCTATTTTGAAATGAAATTTTATATTTTTTTTTCAATGACAATGATCTTATAATATATGTATACATCATACTACAAAAGTAGAATAGTCTATTGCTATGTGTTAGTCAATAGAATTTTTTCCCTCCAAAACTTATTTATCTAAAAAGATAAAAAAAATAGAGAAATTATATAAAATATTAAATTATATATATTATCATAAATTAAAATAAATCATTAATGATAATATTAATAAGGATAAATATCTTATCATTTCTCAAATATATAATTCCAAAAATATTAAAAAGTATTTATAATTCTCAAAAAAATAAGAAATAAAAAATATTCAAAAATATTTTTGAAAGTTCAAGTTTAGTGTTTTAATATTTGATTACGTTACTCTTAATTAATTTTTAGAAATTATTATCAAAATCATCAATTGCACTTATGTTATTGTGCATCATATGTGTGTAAAACTAGTATATATATATATATATTAGAATATTTTAATACTTTAAAAGATAATTTATTATATTAGTCCCGTATGACAAAATTATCATACAAAATATGTTAATTCGAATAAAAACACAGAACATTTTAGAATACGAGTGCCTATTTATACTATTTTTAAAGTTTTATATCAAAAGGCATGCTATGAAAAATACGTCTATAAATATAAATAAATATAGATAGCGCATATTATAAAAAAAACTATATTGATATATTAACACATCAACATCTGATAAAATTAAGCCAGTGTATATAATAGGAATAATAACTTTTAAAAAATAAAAAAGATAATGTTGAACAATGAAGTTCATAATAAGAAAATCAATTAAATATCGTCAATCTAACTATGAAGGATGATTGGGACGTACGTAAGTGTACATGCCAATGATGTAATAAAGTGCTAAGAAATAGAGTCAAATTCACAATGACTAAATAGTAGAAGTACTAACTATAATTTTGTTATCTAAGTAAGAACAATCAATTGATCAAGAATAAAATTTAAAATAGCAATCAATGATGAAAAGAACTAAAGTCAAAGAAAATAAGAAGCAATAGACAATGGTAGAAGATGGTGCTCGGATATGATTTCATTTGGGAAATAAAAATCAAAGTAGTTGCACTTAATATAGATTAAACCCTAGTAGATTGGGCCAAGGGATTTCTAACATATGGGTGCTCTTTCAAGACACCCCCAATACTTAATCCTATGCTACAGTAGGAATGAATCTCTTCTAATTCTATTTTCACATGATTGCAAAGGGATTAAGGAAATCCCGAAATAGAAGCAGGAGCACTCTGAATGCTCTTCATCTATGGTGATCTCACGCAATGAATCTCTCGATCTCAATCACACAATTAAAATGAAATAACCACTCTCATTACGCTAAATCTACAATATAGAGACATAGATGAACCTAACAAACTGAATGAAATATATACTAAAAGCAGCAATAAAGACTGAATATCCCAAGCTACATCAATCCAGACACCTAAGGAAGTTAGCTCTCCATGGGGGATCAATGTTCAAATCAAGGCAATAGAATTAAAGCCCTAAAACACTATCCATGTAAGAAGAAACCCCCTTTCAATGTCTTCAATATTAGAGTAGATATGAGCCGATATCATCACCTTGGATCGTCACTCCCTCGACTACTTCGATCTCCTTCCTCTTTCTTTGATTCGCCTTAGACCCTAGCTGACAACCCCAACGTCACTTTCCCAAAACCTAGACAATGAGTACCTTTTCAGCTTTCTTTTTATAACCCCAGTAATCGAGTAAATACACAGGTAAGTACACCAGCATGTACTTTATGAAAAACTAGTATGCCCTACAAAACCAATTTTAGTTATTGTTTAATAATAAAATAGTTTTATTTCATTGCATGCATAATTATGGGTATTGTATTATTCATGTTTGATGATATATTATTATGGGATTGCATTGTATATATTTCAAATTAATGATAGAGATCATTAAAGTGAGACATGATTATCTATATTCCTTGCAACCCAAAATAGTTCACAACCTATGAGATAAAATATGATTTTGCATTCATTATTGGTTGTTACATGTTGTATTACTATATGTGATAGAGTGGTATGTCTCAGCCACTAGAGTGGAGACTCTTAGTAACATTATGGATATTTGTAGTTGACAAATATTGAACTGGACCATACAGAACTCTTAGACCAAACACTGTCATAGAACAAAAGAATAATTTTGTTACAGAAAGTCCTTATTACTTGAAGATGTTATTAAATCTTATGTATAAATTATATTACTTTGATAGTGTCAACCGGTGATGCTAATTATAAGCTATATACAGACACATTGGGTTATATAATAAATACATGAAGGTTTGTAGTCATCCAAGATGGGATCTATCACTCCTATTGTAGGAGAGAATATTCTAGATTGTGTTTCTTATGTGTTGGATAAATCCGGCCTGTTAATTTTTTGAAAGTATTTTATTACATATAAAATATATATTATTATACATTTTTGTTAAATTGTTTTATGTCCAATAGTGTAAAAAAACACACATATAAGTGGAGATCGACAGTGGCACTAGTGGTCTAATTATCCCACTTATATGGAATATTTATTGATAGAAGGACTAATATGTAAAATATTATATTGGGGTCTCACATATGAATATCTCTAATCATTGGATTAAATTGCAATTTGTTGATGGACATGATTGTGATTATAAAATTAATATGGACTAATTTGCTAAAGATGTAGTGATCCCAAACAAGTCCACGCTACATGTTCTAATCTTATCCGAATATATATACTCCCTATAAATATGTGATATGAGATTTGGGTTTCTCAATTAATTAATTTGTGATTGCCATCATAAGACAGCTATGGTAAAAACCCTAATATTCACATTAGTTGCTTGGAGCAAAAGAAGCCATCATTTCTTCCGGATCAAGGGTGAAAAGTTCGAGAACATTGAGTGTGTGCATTGGAGGATTTTGCGCTTGTGAAATCTCTGTGAGGTAACCCTGATCGTTCACATATATTCATGTGTTCATGTGATCAATCCTTGATAATTAATCAATTGTTGATTAAATATCAATTAATTGTAATTGATAGTCCTAATTTGATTACAACGATTTTTCCTAACCCTAATTTGATTAGATCTATTATTACTAACACTTTGCCTATGTAGATCTCTCGATGAATTGAAAACATGATTTTTGGGGTAAACAACCAGGTGTACAAGGCCGTGTATCTTTTCATCAAGCAGTGTATATCTTTGGATGATTTTCTCTTCAGTTCTTGAGATGCAAGCGTGTGTGGTTCTCTTTGGCATGTGTTCTCCTCTGGATCATACTCTATAACTTCCTGTATATACACGGGCATGTACATTATATACACGGCAATGTTTTTCTCGGTAGAACTTTAGGCTGGGGAGTGCATGGTCATATACAAGGCTATATGTGTGGTCCGTGTATTTCTCTAGATGCTCAGCTTGTCGATGCTCTGAAGGATACACAGGTAGGTACACGGTGTGTACCTTACCCATGTAGTTCTCTGTTTGATGTTTTCGGCCCCAATTTGCTTTTGATTTCATTATTTTGGCTCATTAGAGGGCCCATATTCTTTAGGCCCATATTGTTTCAAAACATTCCTACTAAAGGTTTAGTACCACATTGCCTAGCTACAAGGAATTCATCCACTTTATATATAGTACTATTCATTATCCTTTAACCTTGCTTTAGTGGTTATGCTCTCTTACGCGCAGGCGCAGGGGGGTGCAAATTTCAGGGTTTGGATTCGAAAATTAGCTTAGAAATTTTGAACTCATGTAGGCGCATGGTGCGGACACGAATGCACCAGATTTATTGGGTGCAGTCACGCCATAGGTTTTTACCTTTATCTTATGTTTAAAATTTTAATTTTTTGCTGAGCGCTCGTATGTTCTCTGTTATGGTGCGCGAACAAAGAACTTGACTGTTGGATCCTGGAGAACAACGCCATCTGTGTTCCTGTCGCACTGCAAAAAAGAGGCGAAATTGTTCTTAAGGACAGTGCTCTTGCACGCCTCAGTCTTCTGCCATCCCGTTCATGTTTTTGCTCCAACATTAAATCATAATTTCCAACAATCTTAAGAACATTTTCATGGATAACGCGATCACCACCGCTATGTCACTTCCTGACGTCTCGAAGATTGATCAATTCGCTGGCACGTTCTTCAAACGATGGCAACAGAAGGTGTTCTCGGCGCTAGACATGTTCAACCTCGCACATATCTTGACTGAACCAAAGCCGGACCCAACATCAGAAGCTTATGCGGAAACCTTGCCAATCTGGGAGAAAGGAAACAAGATCTGTCGTCATACCATCCTCAGCACTCTCTCAAATGAATTGTATGACATCTACTGCGATCTCAAGACAGCGAAAGAAATCTGGGATTCACTGCATAAGAAATACGTAGTTGAAGATGTCGGGAATCAGAAATACACAATAGGAAATTTCTCTGATTTCCAAATGACTGAAGACAAGGATGTATCTTCTCAAATTCATAATTATCATGTCCTGGTCAATGATCTGAAGAATGAAGAAGTCATCTTACCTGATGCATTCATTGCCGGCTTCCTCATTGAACGTCTTCCCGAATCTTTGAAACACTACAAAAACAACTTGAAGCATAAAAGGAAACTCATGACTCTTGAAGACATCATTATACATATCCGAATCGAAGAGAAGAATCGGCAAAGGGATAATGCAGACAAGATTAAAGAACTCTCATCCAAGGCGAATCTCATTGAAGCAGGATCAAACAAAAATCAGAATTTCAACAGGAATCCCAAGAAATTCAAATGAGCCAGAAATAATTTCAAAGGCTCTGCACAAAGATTCAACTGACAAAAGAAGGATGGCTTCAAATTTAATCAGAATTTTCAAACAAAAAGAAAAGGTGCGTGTTATGTTTGTGGCAAACCAGGGCATTATGCATCTCAATGTCACTTCAAGAAAGAACCAAAGGAGACAATTGCTAAAGTCAACCTAACGGAAGGAGGCAATGATGATATCATAGCAGCTGTTGTTTCTCAAGCACTTATGGTGGCGGATGCAAAAGACTGGATTGTAGATTCTGGAGCCACGAGGCACATTTTTGCTGATAGGAATGCTTTCCAATCCTACATTCCTTTAGCCAAAGGTGAGGAACAAGTATTCATGGGAGATTCATCTCCTTCTCCGGTTCTTGGAAAAGGGAAGGTACTTCTAAAACTTACTTTAGGAAAGACTTTATTTCTAAATGATGTGTTGCATGCCCCTGATCTTCGTGCTAATCTAATATCTGTCTCATTGCTTGGAAAGGCTGGAATTAAAGTGCCCTTTGAGTCAGATAAATTAATAATGTCTAAGAATGGTTTTTTCATTGGGAAGGGGTATTGTAGTCAAGGTTTATTTATTCTCAATGTACTCAATGTTAACAATGGAAATAAAGCATCCTCTTCTGCTTACATGGTGAATTCAATTGATTTATGGCATGCTAGATTGGGACATGTGAATTTTTCATACATCAAGAGAATGAAAGAACTAGGGTTGATTCATAACATGACAGATGCCAATAAAACTATTAAATGTGAGATTTGTGTAGAATCTAAATCTACCAAAAAATGTTGTAAGACTATTGAAAGGGAATCTGAATTATTAGGTTTAATTCATTCTGATTTAGGTGATTTAAAACATTCAATGACTAGAGGAGGAAAGAAATATTATATTACCTTTGTTGATGATTACTCTAGATATACTGTCTTATACTTGCTTAGATCAAAAGATGAAGCATGTGAAATGTTTATGAAATAAAAAAATGAAGTTGAGAATCAACTAAATAAGAAAATCAAAAGACTTAGATTAGATAGAGGAGGAGAGTATGAAGATAATATTTTGAAAACCTTTTGTGAAAAACCATGGTATAATACATGAGACAACTCCCCTTACTCACCGCTTCTAATGGAATAGCTGAAAGGAAAAAAATAGAACTCTAAAGGATATGATGAATGCTATGTTAATTAGTTCAGAGCTCCTAATAATTTATGGGGAGAAGCCATTTTTATCGACTTGTCATATTCAAAAATAGAATTCCTTTTTAAGAAAAACCGGTAAAACTCCTTTTTGAATTATGGAAAGGATATGCACCTAATTTAAAAATATCTTAAGGTCCGGGGTTGCTTAGCAAAAAGTACTATTACCCGATTCTAAAAAGAGGAAAAATTGGTCCCAAAAACTTTTTGATTGTATGTTAATTGGATATGCTTTAAATAGTGCTGCATATAGATTCATGGTTGTTAAGAGTGACATTATGGAACCTAATACTATTGTGGAATCTAAAAATGCAGATTTTTTCGAGCATATTTTTCCTTTGAAATCATATGTTGATAACATTGCAAATTCACCTTATATTTCTTCTGATACTGATTCAGTAAATGTTAATGCTTCTGATTTTGAATTAAGAATGAGTAAAAGGACTAGGAAAGAACATAGTTTTGGAAATGACCTCATTACATTTCTTGTGGAGGATGATCCTCAATCTTATTCTCAAGCTATCACTTCTATTGATGCTGCGTTTTGGAAAGAAGCTATTAATAGTGAATTAGAGTCAATTTTATCTAATCGTACTTGGGAATTAGTAGATCTTCCACCTGGTTCAAAAACTATAGGTTGCAAATGGATTTTTAAGAAAAAAACATAAACCTAATGGGTCTATTGATAAATATAAAGCTAGATTAGTAGCTAAAGGATATTCTCAAAAGAAAGACATTGACTACTTTCATACTTATGCTCTTGTTACTAGAATTTCTTCTATTCGAATTTTAATTGCATTAGCTGCTATTAACAATTTAATTATTCATCAAATGGATGTTAAGACAGCTTTTCTTAAATGGAGATCTCGAAGAAGAAATTTATATGGATCAACCCGAAGGGTATGTGATTCTAACAACAAGCATAAGGTATGCAAACTTATAAAAATCTTTATATGGGCTCAAACAAGCACCAAAAACAATGGCATAAAAAAATTTAATCATGTTTTTAGTTTCCAATGGCTATTTTATAAATGAATCGATAAATGTATCTACGAAAGAAATTTTTCTAACAACGTGGGTGTTATAATTTGTTTATATGTAGATGACATGCTTATTTTTTTGGTACTTCATTAGAAATAGTAGTTGAGACAAAGAATTTTCTTGCATCTAAATTTGACATGAAGGACATGGGTGAAGCACATTTTTATTCTTGGAATTAAAAATTTCTAAATCGAGATGATGGAATAATGCTTTCACAAGAAAATTATGTTGAAAAAATATTAAAGAAATATAATCAATTTAATTGCAAACATGTCTCAACTCCATATGATAGTGCTTTTCATTTAAGGAAGAATAAAGGGATTAGTGCTTCTCAAAAATGAATATGCACAAGTAATTGGTAGTTTAATGTATTTGATGAACTATACTGTCCTCGACATTGCTTATGCAGGTTCATGATTGAGCGAGATATACACATAGTCCAAATAAGGATCATTGGATTGCCACGATCGGGGATATTAAAAATATTTGAAAGGAACTATTGATTTTTGGACTAATGTATTACGGTTATCCCTGCAGATGCTTGAAGGGTATAGTGATGCTAACTGGATTTCAGATTCATATGAAACAAAGTCAACAAGTAGATTTATTTTCACTTTAGGAGGGGCTGTAGTGTCTTGGAAGTCTTCAAAACAAACTTGCACAGCAAAATCAACAATGGAGTCAGAATTTGTTGCACTTGAGAAAACAGGCACTGAAGCAAAATGGATTAGGAATTTCCTCACTGATGTTCCCCTTTGGAAGAAACCAGCCCCTTCGGTTTCAATTCATTGTGATAGCATGACTGCTATGTACAGAGCCAAGAGTAAGTCATATAATGGTAAGAGTAGGCATATACGTCTAAGACATAATATTGTTAGGCAATTGCTTGAAGATGGAGTGATATCACTAAGCTATGTAAGGTCAGAGGTAAATCGGTCGATCCTTTAACTAAAAGCACTAGGTAGAAAAGCGGTGTGTGAGACATCGAGGGAATGGGATTAGTGCCTATAACAAAACTCAACAATGATAGTAACCCAACTCGTGTGATTGGTAAATCCAAGAAATAGGTTCATATGGGTAAAAAAAAAGTCATTGGTTGTTTGGAGATACACTATTTATTTCTTATCCCTTCCTATGGTGTATAGTGTAATTGCAATGTAGAAAGGATGAATTTGATTCTTAATGAATTCCATAGTTCAATTTTTGAATGGTGTATTTAATTGCAATATTACACCCGATGGATTCACCTA